>NC_052308.1:60964335-61264335 GCF_016432855.1 Salvelinus namaycush | reverse complement strand
ACATGAATATGTTATTAAGAGCCTTTATATATATATTATAGGCATGATTGCGCAGTGACGAACCTATAGGCCTTCATTGTGTGACAGGTTCGAGATTCTGGAAGGACAGCAACCGTAATACCAGCGCACTCATGTAGGAGAGTGTACTTTTTGTAAAACACAGGGCCAGTGGTGTAGTGGAGGGTATACGCAGGGTTTACGCAACGTATGTATACCAATTTTTTTTGTCAGTGGTCATTGCTTATATTAATTTCTTAATCCCTATTGATGCGTATCAAAGTAGTGTAGTGGAGGTATACGATTTATCAATTATGTAGTACAATAGAGACATTATGCACAAAATAGCCTACACAATCGCAAAGTACGTGAAATATATTCACATTCGCACAGCACCTCCTGAGTTGGAAAATCTTGTGCAATACACCGACGCATGTCTTGTATTCAAGATCCTAAATGGCCTGGCTCCCCCTCTACTCAGTACTTTTGTTAAACAGAAAACACAAACATATGGCAGCAGATCCACAAGTCCTGCCATGAGAGGTGACTGTATAGTTCCCTTAAGGAAAAGCACCTTTAGTCAATCTGCTTTCTCTGTGAGAGCTGCCCATGTTTGGAAATCACTGCCATCAGACACACACAACTGCACCACCTATCACACTTTCACAAAACTCATGAATACATCGCTAAAGGACAATCAGATTTGTGAATATAATCCCTGGTTGTGTATTGCCGCATTCAATGTTGTCTGTAGTTTGTGAGGTGTGGAAACACTTCGTTGCTTTTATGGATTTTGTCGTGTTGCTTTTTGTGCTATGTTGCTTTGTCTGCATACTACATCTTGCTTGTCCTATGTTGCTCTAAGTGTGCTCACTGCCGATTGATTGTCTGTATTGTTATTGTAATTGTTTTTAATAACCTGCCCATGGACTGCGGTTAAAAATGAGCCTGCTGGCTAAAACCGGCACTTTTACTGAAACCTTGATTAATGTGCACTGTCCCTGTAAAAATACATTTCTCAAATCACACACAGCCTAGTTTCAACGGAATATAATCTGCAGGCAGCAAGAGTGTGCAGCTCTCAACTGGTTTTAACATCGGTAGCCGGTAGGGTAAGAAAGAAGTTTCAATGTATGATCTCTACCAGTAAATGCTAACTAAGGAACAATGGGTATGCAAACAAGGTATTGTAAAAGTTTAGACCGAAGTGTTGGTTAGTAGGCTATTTGTGATGCGCAATTGTCATCATCCATTGCTTGCATCAGGGGCGTAGACATGGATAGGCCTGGGTGGACAGAGGCCCACCCACTGGGAAGCCAGGCCCTGACAGGCCCATCAAATCACATTGATGTGGTTTAAGCATTGTTGTAGATTTAGACCATCACATTTTTTTTTCTATAAAGAGAATGTGTGATTTTGAGAGTGAAAATCTTTAAAATGTATTGGGGAAAAAACCCACAGGAAAACATAGTATTTTTCACACATGGTGCCTGGGAACATTTTGGCAAAATTTGAGTATACCCACTTCTCTAGGCACCACTACACCACAGGGCCGATGGAAAGACAGCAGTCACACACAGCATGATGTTAAAGGACAAGCAGTCCATAAACTCGGACATAATAAGCCAGTAGGTTCCAATCATAAGTTTACAAAAACACAACCATTAAGCATTTCACAATCGAAATGTACAACTATTACTTCCCATTGCAAAAAACATTTCACGTTTAGCACACAGTAACCTGACCTAAAGTTTAAAGTGGAACGTATAGCATTTTAACTACTTTGCAGAAACAAACAGACAATCATAATATCAGTCAAAAATATCAAATTTCCAGTTTAAGCTACAAAACCAACTTTATAAGAGGTTTTAAAGATAGGTTCTATTTGACTCAACATTCCATGACTTACACTAAGGCAATGTTGGCTGAATAGATGGATGCAGTTCAATGCATGATTAATATAATTCACCAATACATTTCTTGGTAGTCCAAAAAAATATTGCTATCGGGTTGTAAATCACAGCTGGCCTGGTACATTGTTTGCTGCCGGTACATTGTTTGCTGCCTCCATTCGGGATGCACTGTTTCAGTTTCAATGACTCAATACTCTGGACAAAAATGAATGAATGTAACTAAGGCTGGAAAGGTCAATACAATCAAACTAGCAAAGGCAATGATCACAAGTCAGTCAACGTGGCTAATAGGCTAGAGTATCTATTTATGTAGCAAGCTAAAAACACAGAGCCTAACATTAGACTAGAGTTGCTAGCTAGCTGCTAGGAGGATGTCATGCCATTGGAGGAGTGGGGGAGTGTGACTTTTTCCCCTCATATCATTTTTCGGTGGCTATACACAGCGAGAGATGCAGGTGTCATTTGGTTAGCTAGCAATAACTCTTATACTGTGATACAATTAGCATATATCTTGCATTCGTAAATTCACTCTGACTATATACTCCACATAGCACTGAACAACTGATGAATTTACAAACGCGCATCACCTGCTGAAAATGACAGTGTCAGTTAACATAGGCAAAAAAACGCTCTACTGTAGATAACTTGAAAACAGCCCAACCAGCTCTGCTACGGTGAGTAAAATGGTCAGAATGAGGTGTTCTCTCATTTGTTTCTGGAAGTAGCTAGCTATTAAGCTAGCCAACTCTAGACAGTTAGCTTGGGTGCTTTGTTGTGGCAAGCTCCAGAATTCTCCATCGTTTATCAGTGCAATTTTGACGGCCAAATAGATTAAAAAAAAGTTTCAGAGGGTTTATCTAGTGTTCCTTCGTTAGATTTTAGCTCATCTTGTTCTGGCTTGCAATAGATGTTGACCTTGTTGTTGATGTGCATAACTGAGGGAGACAAGAGCCTACCTTGTCATGGTTATTTGATCAATAGGACTGTAAAGTTCCCAAATGTAAGAGGACTCTCGTGGTGTTTACATTTTTGCAGAAATCCATTCATGTGTAATTTGTGGCTTTTGGCGAATGCGTTCTAATGATCTAAATTTGTGCTGTTGCAACTGCCTGGTAAAACACACAGTCCAGTTCAAAGTGAATGATGGCAGGCCCGTGTGGCAAATGGCTTGTTTGTATAAAGCTCTACTGTAGCGCTGATTGGCTATAGCGCACCGTCTGTGTAGACTCCAGTCCTGGACAAGATAGATGTTTTTTTCCCGGTTTTATTTACTGCCGTGGTCTATTAATTGTCCAAATGTACGCCCGCTTTCCCACTCTATATTGCTATAGAATTTTCACATATGCCTTAATATACGTAATTCCCAAACATTCTAATAATGTATGACAACGTGAAAATTAGTACATTTAAGTGGTTGCTTGTCAGATTTTTTTTTTTAAACTGTCCTATTCTTCCTGGGGATGTATACAGCACATTCAGAAAGTATTCAGAACCCTTGACTTTGTCCACATTTTGTTACGTTACAGCCTTGTTCTAAAATGGATTAAATAAAAAAATGTCCTCATCACTCTACACACATTAACCCATAACGACAAAGCGGAAAAAGGTTTTTAGAAATGTTGGAACATTTATTCAAAATATAAAACAGAAATACATTATTTACATAAGTATTCAGACCCTTTGGTATTAGACTCGAAATTGAGCTCAGGTGCATCCTGTTTCAATTGATCATCCTTGAGATGTTTCTACAACTTGATTGGAGTCCAACTGTGGTAAATTCAATTGATTGGACATACCTGTCTATATAAGGTCCCCCAGTTGACAGCGCATATCAGAGCAAAAACCATGCCTTGAGGTTGAAGGAATTGTCCATAGAGGTACAAAACAGGATTGTGTTGAGACACAGATCTGGGTAAGGGTACCAAATAAATTCTGCAGCATTGAAGGTCTCCAAGAACACAGTGGCCTCCATCATTCTTTAATGGAAGAAGTTTGGAACCCACAAGACTCTCTCTAGAGCTGGCCGCCCGGCCAACCTGAGCAATCGGGGGAGAAGGGTCTTAGTCAGGGAGGTGAACAAGAACCCGATGGTCACTCTGACAGAGCCCCAGAGTTCCTCTGTGGAGATGGGAGAACCTTCCAGAAGGACAACCATCTCAGCAGCATTCCACCAATCAGGTCTTTATGGTCGAGTGGCCAGACGGAAGCCCCTCCTCAGTAAAAGGCACATGAAAGCCTGCTTGGAGTTTGCTTCCCTATGGTGAAGCATGGTGGTGGCAGCATCATGCTGTGGAGATGTTTTTCAGCAGCAGGGACTGGGAGACTAGTCAGGATCGAGAAAAAGATGAACAGAGCAAAGAGTACAGAGAGATCCTTGATAAAAACCTGCTCCAGAGCGGCTCAGGACCTCAAACTGGGGCGAGGGTTCACCTTCCAACAGGACAACAACCCTACGCCAGGACAACACAGGAGTGACTTAGGGACAAGTCTACGAATTTCCTTGAGTGGCCCAGCCAGAGCCCGGATTTGAACCCGATCGAACATCTCTGGAGAGACCTGAAAATACCTGTGCAGCGATGCTCCCTATCCAACCTGACAGAGCTTGAGAGGATCTGCAGAGAAGACCGGGAGAAACTCCCCCAAACACAGGTGTACCAAGCTTGTAGCGTCATACCCAAGAAGACTCGCTGCTGTAATCGCTGCTTCAACAATGTACTGAGTAAATGGTCTGAATACTTACAGTACCAGTCAAAAGTATGGACACACCTACTCATTCAAGGGTTTTTCTTTATTTTTACTATTTTCTACATTGTAGAATAATAGTGAAGACATAAAAAATATGAAATAACACATTCAATCATGTAGTAACCAAAAAAGTGTTAAACAAATCAAAATATATTTTATATTTGAGATTCTTCAAAGTTGCCACCCTTTGCCTTGATAGCGTTGCACACTCTTGGCATTCTCTCAACCAGCTTCATGAGGTAGTCACCTGGAATGCATTTCAATTGACAGGTGTGCCTTGTTAAAAGTTAATTTGTGGAATTTCTTTTCTTCTTAATGCATTTGAGCCAATCAGTCTTGTTGTGACAAGGTAGGGGTGGTATTGAGAAGACAGTCCTATTTGGTAAAAGACCAAGTCCATATTATGGCAAGAACAGCTCAAATAAGCAAAGAGAGAGTCCATCATTACTTTAAGACATGAAGGTCAGTCAATCCGGAAAATTTCAACAACTTTGAAAGTTTCTTCAAGTGCAGTCGCAAAAACCATCTAGCGTTATGATGAAACTGGCTCTCATGAGGACCGCCACAGGAAAGGAAGACCCAGAGTTACCTCCGCTGCAGAGGATAAGTTCATTAGAGTTACCAGCCTCAGAAATTGCTGCCCAAATAAATGCTTCACAGAGTTCAAGTAACAGACACATCTCAACATCAACTGTTCAGAGGAGTCTGAGTGAATCAAACCAAAGCAAATGTTATGTCACATGTGCCGAATACAACATGTGTAGGCCTTACAGTGAAATGTTCACTTACAAGCCCTTAACCAACAATGCAGTTTTAGGAAAAAAATACTATTTGAAATATAACAAGTAATTAAGGAGCAACAATAAAATGACAGTAGCGAGGCTATATATAGGGAGTTCCGGTACAGCGTCGATTTGCAGGGTCACCGGTTAGTCGAGGTAATTGAGGAAATATGTACATGTACATTTGAAGTCGGAAGTTTACATACACCTTAGACAAATACATTTAAACTCTGTTTTTTTTTTTTTTTTTTTTACAATTCATGACATTTAATCCTAGTGAAAATTCCCTGTCTTAGGTCAGTTAGGATCACCACTTTATTTTAAGAATGTGAAATGTCAGAATAATAGTAGAGAGAATGATTTATTTCAGCTTTTATTTCTTTCATCACATTCCCAGTGGGTCAGAAGTTTACATACACTCAATTCATATTTGGTAGCATTGCCTTGAAATTGTTTAAATACGTTGAGTGAATTTTGGCACATTCCTCCTGACAGAGCTGGTGTAACTGAGTCAGGTTTGTAGGCCTCCTTGCTCGCTCACGCTTTTTCAGTTCTGCCCACAAATTTTCTATAGGATTGAGGTCAGGGCTTTGTGATGGCCACTCCAATACCTTGACTTTGTTGTCCTTAAGCCATTTTGCCACAACTTTGGAAGTATGCTTGGGGTCATTGTCCATTTGGAAGACCTATTTGCGACCAAGCTTTAACTTCCTGACTGATGTCTTGAGATGTTGCTTCAATATATCCACAATTTTCCTTCTCATGATGCCATCTATTTTGTGAAGTGCACCAGTCCCTCCTGCAGAAAAGCACCCCCACAACATGATGCTGCCACCCCAGTGCTTCACGTTTGGGATGGTGTTCTTCGGCTTGCAAGCGTCCCCCTTTTCCTCCAAACATAATGATGGTCATTATGGCCAAACAGTTCTATTTTTGTTTCATCAGACCAGAGGACATTTCTCCAAAAAGTATGATCTTCGTCCCCATGTTCAGTTGCAAACCGTAGTCTGGCTTTTTCATGGTGGTTTTGGAGCAGTGGTTTCTTCCTTGCTGAGCGGCCTTTCAGGTTATGTAGATTATAGGACTTGTTTTACTGTGGATATAGATACTTTTGTACCTGTTTCCTCCAGCATCTTCACAAGGTCCTTTGCTGTTGTTCTGGGATTGATTTGCACTTTTCGCACCAAAGTATGTTCATCCCTAGGAGACAGAATGCGTCTCCCTCCTGAGCGGTATGACGGCTGCGTGGTCCCATGGTGTTTATACTTGCGTACTATTGTTTGTACAGATGAACGTGGTACCTTCAAGCGTCTGGAAATTGCTCCCAAGGATGAAACAGGCTTGTGGAGGTCTCCATTTTTTTCTGAGGTCTTGGCTGATTTCTTTTGATTTTCCCATGATGTCAAGCAAAGAGCCACTGAGTTTGAAGGTAGGCCTTGAAATACATCCACAGGTACACCTCCAATTGACTCAAAAGATGTCAAGTAGCCTATCAGAAGCTTCTAAATTCATGACATCATTTTCTGGAATTTTCCAAGCTGTTTATTAAAGGCACAGTCAACTTAGTGTATGTAAACTTCTGACCCACTGGAATTGTGATACAGTGAACTATACGTGAAATAAGCTGTCTGTCACGATCGTCTTTCAGTGAAAGAGAGGACCAAGGCGCAGCGTGATATAGATACATCTTCTATTTATTTGAGAAGATGAAACGAACATGAAACACTAATACAAACTAAACAAAAGTGAAGCTACAAACGAAAGTGCAGACACAAGCTACTAACGTCAAACATAGACAATTAACCACAACCTGCCTAATGCCTATGGCTGCCTTAAATATGGCTCCCAATCAGAGACAACGATAGACAGCTGTCTCTGATTGAGAACCACTCAGGCAACCATAGACTTACATGAACACCTACACTGA
This sequence comes from Salvelinus namaycush, assembly GCF_016432855.1. Classification (NCBI taxonomy): domain Eukaryota; kingdom Metazoa; phylum Chordata; class Actinopteri; order Salmoniformes; family Salmonidae; genus Salvelinus; species Salvelinus namaycush. The sequence goes on along the minus strand of NC_052308.1, from coordinate 61,256,971 downwards.
ACACAACCCCATGAACTCTACAAAACCCCCTATACAATACAAACACCCTAGACTAGACAAAAACACACAAACATCCCCCATGTCACACCCTGACCTAACTAAAATAATAAAGAAAACAAAGATAACTAAGGCCAGGGCGTGACATCTGTAAACAATTGCTGGAAAAACTACTTGTGTCATGCACAAAGTAGATGTCCTAACTGACTTGCCAAAACTATAGTTTGTTTACAATCATTTGTGGAGTGGTTGAAAAACAAGTTTTAATGACTCCAACCTAAGTGTATGTAAACTTCCGATTTCAACTGTAGGTAGAGGTAAAGTGACTATGCATGGATAATAAACAGAGAATAGCAGCAGCGTAAAAATGGGGGGTGGGGTGGGGACAATGCAAATAATCCGGGTAGCCATTTGATTAGCTGTTCAAGAGTCTTATGGCGTGGAGGTAGAAGCTGTTAAGAAACCTTTTTTGACCAAGACTTGGCGCTCCGGTACTTCTTGTGGTGCGGTAGCAGAGAGAACAGTCTATGACTTGGGTGGCTTGAGTCTTTGACAATTTTTAGGTCCTTCCTCTGACACTGCCTGGTATAGAGGTCCTGGATGGCAGGAAGCTTGGCCCCAGTGATGTACTGGGCCATACACACTACCCTCTGTAGTGCCTTGCGGTCAGACGCTGATTGGTTGCCATACCAGGCAATGATGCAACCAGGAGGATGCTCTCGATGGTGCAGCTGTATACTTTTTTGAGGTACTGAGGACCCATGCCAAATCTTTTCAGTCTCCTGAGAGGGAATAGGCGTTGTCGTGCTCTCTTCACGACTGTCTTGGTGTGTTTGGACCATGTTAGTTTGTTGGTGATGTGGACACCAAGGAATTTGAAGCTCTCAACCTGCTCCTCTACAGCCCCGTCGATGAGAATGGGTGTGTGCTTGTTCCTCCTTTTTCTGTAGTCCACAATCATCTTCTTTGTCTTGATCATGTTGAGGGAGAGGTTGTTATCCTGTCACCACACTGCCAGGTCTTTGACCTCCTCCCTATAGGCTCTCTCATCATTGTCAGTGATCAGGCCTACCACTGTTGTGTCATCAGCAAACTTAATGATGGTGTTGGAGTCGTGCTTGGCCATGCAGTCATGGGTGAACAGGGAGTACAGGAGGGGACTGAGCACGCACCCATGAGGGGCCCGTGTTGAGAATCAGTGTGGCAGATGTGTTGTTACCTACCCTTACCACCTGGGGGCAGACTGTCAGGAAGTCCAGGATCCAGTTGCAGAGGGAGGTGTTTAGTCCCAGGGTCCTTAGCTTAGTGATGAGCTTTGAGGGAACTATAGTGTTGAACGCTGAGTTGTAGTAAATGAATAGCATTCTCATGTAGGTGTTTCTTTTGTCCAGGTGGGAAAGGGCACTTTTTTTTTTATTATTATGTGCAAGGCAAAATAGAATGCCATTTTATTTTTCTCTTGCAGAACAGTTCAAACAACTGCCAGTAGGGCATCCAGCAGCCTGTCCTGGTCCAGGTTCTCCACCCTGGGGTCTGCTCTGAGGAAGATCTCGTCCTCTTCCTCAGGTAGTTAAGGAACCTCTTACAGGCAGAGAACTTTGGCTTTGCAGTAGAGAAAGACAAATTTTCCGTGTCATCGGCATCATCATGGTCCTCCACTTCAGCCACTTCAAGCAGAGTGTCCTCTGTGATGAGCTGGTTGGACAGGGGGAGGCTGACCTGGACTGGCTTCTGCTCTACAGGAACTCCTTCCTCCTTCAGAGTGAGGACCTCCTACTCACACCTCGGAAAATTGGCAAAGGACCAGGAAGAGTCTCCATTCTCTGAGGAGGGATCAGCATCTTCCTCCTTTCACCAAACAGCCTTGCAGCCAATCAGCCTTTCCCCAAGAGGGTCTGATGCAGAGATCTCGATATTGTCTCTTTGGCCAGCCTCTTCCAACTCAGTGCAAATCATCACTGACAATGTTTTAAAGCTTAGGGCCTAAGGAAAATCAGCTAGTACTGCAAAAATTACACTGCCTCAAATTACAGTGTATTTTCATTAGGCTATTATAACAAGTCACATGAATGCGTTTCACATGTATACACACAGGATGTAAAACACGCAGTAACATGTTATTCATTTTTGCTGTACGTCCTTCACCTGTACCCCTTTGCTTTCCGTAGCTGATTTTTTATTCAATCGTCTCGGGTCGACAACTGTTTTTTTAGATGGCAAAACTTGGGATTTTCGGATATGTAAATATTATTTACAACGATTACTGGTGATACTAGACATTATCACAAGTTACTTCTGAAGATACAGTCGTACAGCTGTCAGCTTTGGTTGGAGACTTTCATTTATCATTACGACAAGCGAAGAAGCTTTTCTCCGCTGTTTGTTGTTGCTAGTGCGCACTACCCAACGACGTTAGCTAGTAGCACATCATCATTAGCTAGCTTGCCAACTATCCATCTACATTTCAAAACTGTCCTTTGTTTTTGTTTTTCGTGGCGCGTTGCATTTGCATCAGTGATGATAAAAAACACGATACAATCTGCCGGACTTCTGGTTTTGTTGTGGTTGTTATTTGGGGACTTTGTCTTTGTTCTGGGTTGGTTTCACAACAGAGTCAAAACGTACAACAACCAATATTCTTCCAAAGAAGATGCTCCTGACAGTCAAGACCAGAGCTGTTTTTGTCACGTAAGTACATTCAACTTGCAATATCAATGTCCGTTTAGGAAGGCTAAATGACTGCGTTGGAGGAACATTCTTCTAGCGTTTTCTACTGTCACGTTAATTTGACGTCATCATACCAAGATAGCTTGCTGGCGCCCTAACATCCAACTTTATGGACAACCGGGCATAACATCTAACCCTAATCATATGGTTTATTTTGCCTTGCACATCGAAACACACTGACTTGTTAAAATGGCTGGATAAAGATACTCTTAGCCAGCTATTTCCTGAATTCAACAGTTGTTTGTAATTGCTATACGGTGTAATTTGACACAACCAATATCTCGTGCTTGTGCGCATCTCCACTCAATAACGTTACCCCTGTCATTGTCGAACTTTCCCTTATCATGCGAATATCTGATTTTAATAAACCAAATCTGCCACTTCCAGTCTCACACGTGTTTGTATGCCTATGTCGTGCAATGTTATATTGCTATGTATGTTTTCTTGATGTTTGTCATTCATGCCAACTTTTGAAATGAGTTAGCTACTGAGATGAGTGTATGTGATCGACGGCTGACTTGACCCACATACTGCAATCCATTTTTTATACTATGGCACGTGCCTTTTATTATTTCTAACAAATTGCACTCACATGAGTAATATGAGAAGACCCGAGACGTGGTATCGTCTGATTGGCCATACTAAAGTTTCCTTCCAATGAGTTTGTGGGACATGTAGTCTTCTCTTCCGTGAGTAATACTTGTTTTAAATGTCCTTGAATCGAAGTGAAGACTACAAATGTCAGGTATAGAGGCGGGACTAAGTTTGACAGCTGCAGACAAACTTGTTTGGAGGCTAGGCCTGAGCAGGAGAATTATGCATGAGGAAAATAAGTGGTCTGAAATGACAGCTCATCCCCAGGTTAGGTCAGAGTCGTCCCATCAACTCTGGCAAACTCTCACCTGTCTGTTGAAGTAGGATACAGCAGTCCATAAGGCTGGTCTTAGTTTTGTAATTTAAAACTACTGTTAAAGATAGCAGCTCCTCAGAGAAATAGGCAAATTAAACTATAATTTTAATAAACAACAACCAGGGAAACCACTCAATGGTTTTGAATTCTCCGGCATGCTCAGAGGACTTTGTTACTTATGGATGGCTTCACTGCTTCCCATCACATTCTCTGGACAGCTACACTCAGAGGTCAGATATATGGTTATGCTTCCAGCTGTGGGCTATATGATGATGCTTGTGTCAATGTACAACTGTTAGTTACATTTCTGACATATTGTCACAATGACATAGAATAAACTGAAAGAGAAACGTCTTTCTGCTCTTTGTATAGTAGCCAGTTTGTGAAACTAGTTGTCAGTAACAGCTGGTCAGATAGGCTACTCGGTTTTCTCCTCATCATGACACACAGCCATTGATGTGAAAGTGACTGAATAGTCTACACAGTGCTAAGAGAACTTAATTTCATAGAATTCTTGCAACATGCAGTCTTGTGCAACTTGTTCTTGAAAAATAGTGAATGTCTCTGCTTTGGTGACAGTGACCCACATACCTTTCATACGACTGTAGTTAGAATATACTCCTGAAATGAGTTTAACAAATATTTTCTGTAACACCATTTGCATTTATTGGGTCTAGACCTGAATACTTTATGATGAGCGAGAGCGAGTGGGAAGACTTAGGTGTCTTCTGGACCAGACCAACGCATTTGGTCTATTTCATTATGCATGGGGGAGTTAAGCCGGTTGTCTGCAGGTATCAAATGTATGAAAAGGTGGAGGGAGAATGGTAAATGTTTTGGTAACCAAATTTTGGCCAACAACCTCAACCGGCAGCTGGGACAAACGTCATCATGCTGCTTAAGTGTTTTGTGGTGTTTGAGAGTATGTGGCAGTTTTAAAGGAGGCTAAATGTGTGTACGAGGAAGTTAAGATTTGCAGGCCATCTTTTGCCCTCGTTCTGTCCCTCTCTCTCTGCCCCCCCCCCCCCCCCCCTTTTTTGTCTGAATCCCATATCACCCACTCGCCCCACGGCCCTCCATTTTCACCAAAGTGTCCCAAAGCTGAATGAGGGAATATTTTGGAGGGTTTAGGGCCTAATTAGACCCTTCGATAGCCACTTTGACAAGTCAACGCTGCTTCAGAGCGGAGTGTTATTTTATTTTGTGCAATTTCACCCCAACAAGGTGTAGCCTAAACAAATAGTTAACGGTCCGGTCTGCAAGTAGCCTAGTTTTAAAATAGTCCATGATATGCTTTATGAATGTAAAATGCGGCCCGCCAATGCACGATTGAACATAATAGCACGGTTATTATGGATAATTTATTTTGAGCGGTAATGGCTAGAAACAAGCTAGACTAGTTTTACTATTAAACTTAATGCTGCTATTGTTTTTAATTTCGTAAAGCAGCATGTGTTTCTTAACCAGGCAAAGGGTGTCTGGTGATGACTGGTTAGCTACAGGGAAACAAAAAGAGTCACCTGTGCGATGTGTATAATCGGCGGTGGCGCTTGAGCGGAGCCTGTTTGCCTAACCTGCCCACACTCATCGCTTTTTCACCTGCAGCTCACCAGCTGATGTAGGCTAGGGTGTGTGTGTGGCAGGTTCTTCTCACTGCTGAACAGAGCCGTGCTGAGCATCTATACTGTTAGTATTAATTGTGCTTATCACTAAAAAGCTCTCAATCTCTCCAAAAACGCTTGTCCAGTCCACTTAGTAGTCTAATTTTATGTAGAGAGATAATTTAGTCTTGTCTCGTTTTAGTCAACTGAAATTAACAATCTTTTTGTTTAGTTATTGTTTTCCCTGGGTCTATTTAGTCAGTTATTGTGTAGTCAATTGCCACTGAAAAATTGTTGTTTGATTAATATTTTAGTCACTATTTTTGTGACTAAAATTAACACTGGTGTACAACCTTAATTCTTAAGGCGTTCTCCGTGTTGTTTCCCTCAGTTGACAGGCGTCTTGGATGACTGCTTCTGTGACATCGAGAGCATCGATGTCTTCAACAACTTCAAGATCTACCCCCGCATTCAGAAGCTGACCGAGAGAGACTACTTCAGGTACTACAGGGTAAGTAAATAGACTTGCAGAGGTGACTAAACACCCCCCTCTGCATCTTGATCCTGGACTTCCTGACGGGCCGCCCCCAGGTGGTACGGGTAGGTAACAACACATCTGGCATGTGCCCTCTTCACGACTGTCTTGGTGTGCTTGGACCATGTTAGTTTGTTTGTGATGTGGACACCAAGGAACTTGAAGCTCTCAACCTGCTCCACTACAGCCCCGTCGATGAGAATGGGCGCGTGCTCGGTCCTCCTTTTCCTGTAATCCACAATCATCTCCTTTGTCTTGATCATGTTGAAGGAGAGGTTGTGGTCCTGGAACCACACGGCCAGGTCTCTGACCTCCTCCCTATAGGCTGTCTCATCGTTGTCGGTGATCAGGCCTACCCCTTTTGTGTCATCAGGAAACTTAATGATGGTGTTAGTCTTGCAGAGGATGTCTCTGCTTGGGACTACTGTTCTTGTTGGAATTGTGCTACTCTTGTTTACATTATAATGTCCAGGGGTGTATTCACTAGGAACCAAACGGATGCAAACGGGCTGAAATAGGACGGGACTAACCTGAACATGTCCCATAGGGTTGTTTAGCAACAAAACCAAACCAATGTGTGCGCAACTATGGAGCAAAACAGACGGGGTTAGCTTAGATTGTTGAAAAATATATATAAATGAGCACTTATGGTCTCAAATAAATCATTAGTTGTTGGTTAGCTAGCTAGCTAATTTTAGCCATATTAGCATAGGCATGACATGAGTCAAAACAACATCGCAACGAGCTAAAACGAGCCACCTACGATTCCCAACATGGCAGCTTCTTGTTATTGTTGCTAGCTATCTGACTGTTCAGAATCATAACCCCACACGGCCTTCTGCCTCATTGATGCTTACGCATCATTTTTGTGACGTTGTAAGCCAACCCTTCTATAAGAAAGGCTTGTTTTTGTTGCAAAACATTTTCCGTTGCAAAACAGTGTGCTCTAATGAATACACCCTGACCAGGAAAAACTTGCTTGGGCCCTTGTTACAGCAAAAACGAATCATGTGTTCTAATCATGGTATGTGATACTTGTCAGGTACAGGAAGTGTGAAAATTAGATGCTCCTCATACTGAAACCTAGGTATTAGAAAGAATGCATGAGGATGACATCACCGTGTGGATGTAACTGTATCTTAAAGGGAAATGCAGTAGGTCCAGTCCAGTGCTGACAAACCTTGTCATCCCTCTTTCCCAATCATCCTCTTTAGCTTCTCTAGACAGTCTTACGAGTTGCACATATGTAGAACCTGATGCAAATATGATATCATTCTCTCTGATAACAGGGGACAGAGTGCTGTTACATTTGTATAACTGCTCGAACGCTTTCCCAACACCTAGCATCCATAAGAAACATTGAGGCCCATTGAGTCACTTAATCTTTTCACAAAGGCAGTAAAAAAACAATCACTCAGTGTGAGTCCGGCTGTTGCGTTCATACACCATTCATACACACCAAGCCACCTCATTCTAAAGGCAGTGTGTATTGCCCTTTTCCCACTGTGAACATCCCATCAGGAACTCTGAAAAGGAAGAATGGACTCTTAGGAACATCATTAATATTTTCAGAATACTCATCTGGCCCCTAGTGTGATGATCCGATTAAGTTTCTGTCTACCGCTGGTTAGTAATCTGCTGCTCTACTAGTCACCATCCCATTGACTGAGCGACACTTTTGAACCCACAGACGGTGTCACCTTTTTATAATTATGAAGTATTCTCCTCACACCGTCGCCTTCGTATGAGGTCGACGTATCCAATGACGAGCACGACTGGAAAAAGGTCACCAGCAGCGACTATTCCCTGTGGCGTATACGACGGAGCTCGTCTCTGGAACGCGTCAACGGAAAGAGAATCTGAGTCATTTGTTAACATCGTTATTTGAGACACTTGTGCTCATACATAGAAGTCTGAATTGGGAAAACAGTGAATTTAGCCTAGCTGTTCTGTCTTGCCTGTCTCCAACACATCACATCTCTGTGTGACGCAGTCACTTTCATAGCATATACCATGCCATCCCAACTCTTCTCTTTTCTTCTCCACAGGTCAACCTGAATAGGCCCTGTCCCTTCTGGGCCGACGATGGCCACTGCTCCATCAAGGACTGCCAAGTGGAGCCCTGCCCAGAGGTCAGTTCAACCGACCCACAATTATCTACGTTGGTCCCCAAATCGACTTCTAGTATTCATTACCCACAGGCACCTCCCGTAGGTCTGAAATGGTTAAATAAGTATTGGCAATGTGGTGAAAATTCCACGTAGGCTACAACAAGGTGGATCTATTATTAGTAAATTGCTAATCACTCTAATTATTTTAGTTCTAGGCCTACAAGAAGAGACTGGGGCAAGGGCCCCTAACCCCTAGTGGGTTAATTTACAATTGTTAATATACTGTTGCCCGAGTCTTTGTATTCTAATCTGTGTTTTCTGTTAGTTATAGCTTAGCCTTTATGACCTGCGTTCTGCGTTGTTGACAGTGATGTTCACCTGTCCCATCGGTTTTCTTTGTGTGTGTTTGTTTACAGAGCAAGATTCCAGTGGGAATTAAGTCTGGAAACTACAATAGGGTAAGGCGGTCACTCCCCAGACAGACAGGCAACGTTCACTCAGTCATTCAACTGTAATGAATACAAACACACTCTACAAACACGTTAAAATGAAAGGACAGAGAATGTACCATATGCACTCTCGATTTTCATGCAATATGGCAAAGAAACAAGAGTGTGCTTACTATGTTTTAAAAGAATTAGGGCGAAGGAGTAAGTTAAACAGATAATACTGTGTAAATTGATGGTTGGAAGGATTTATAATAGTTGAATATGTTCTAAAACATGTTCTATTTTATATCTGATTTAACTGAGGGTCTCTGGAGTGTTATGTACATGTAGGCTAGGCTACCTCTAGAGAGCAGACAGAAATAGGAAAGAGAAGCAGGCGTTTGTTTGCCTTGTCACAGTGTGGCCAGGTAAATAGTGTGTGTGCTTGCTCAAGCACTTTCTGAATAGGTTATGTCCAAAATGGCGCTCTATTCCTTATATAATACTCTACTTTTGACCAGAACCCTTTGGGCCTTTTGGAATAGGTTGTTATTTGGGATGCAGTCTCTGTCTGACTTGGCTGCTGATTCCATACTTAGTGGCCACTGAAATCGCTCATTACTCTCTGTCCTCCTGGCTATCTCCTGTGGTAGGGGTAAGCGAGGGACATGTTTGTTGGCGAACGCTTGGGTCGTGTTCAGTAGGCACGAAAAGGTGTGAAACCGGCAGGTACTATCTGATTTTGTCCAATTACAAATGCTTGTTTTTGTTCTCTTCTGCAAAGTGTTTTTTTTATGTGCCCTAATGAACACGACCCTGGCGTAGTGCCTTCTGTTTATCTTGTAATGACCCACCAGTGTTTGTTGGACATCTGGACTGATTGCCAGTCAAGGTCAAATCCTGCTGTATCTTTAGTTAGTGGGAAAAGTTGATGTTTGGACACATTGGTTGAGCTTTTCAATGGGCTCCTAGTTTGGTGTATTTAGTCCCATGGCTTTTTCACACTTTCCACTCCAGCAGGGGCTATATACATGATAGGGGTAGTAACATGGCTATAGGCTACATTATGTACAGGGCAAGGTTTGTTTTTCACCTTTTAATGAAATCAACCCCATCTCATAGATTTTCGACCAACAGCGTTAAGCCAGACAGCTCTTCAAAACTGTACAGTAGTTTATTAGCCACATCTGGTTTGACCTCCCGAGGTCTCTGGTCCCTTATTGTGTAGTCTGTTGTATGAGGATTTTTGCCACATCACCCCCAGTGTTAGGGGTTAGCGCTAAGTGTGCTACTGGAGACGTGTGAGGCAAAAGGCTGATTAAATTCACAGTTCGAGGTGTGGTGGGGCTCTCCCACAGCTGAAGGCACAGAGGGAGAACTGTCTAGCATATTCTAGGCAGCGTTGGCTAGAGACGCTATGTGGCTGGCGACGTGGCCATGCCGCAGGAAAAGCACAGCAGGTGCTTGTGTGTGAGGTCGTGACGAAACATTAGCTGACTGTGCACATTAGAGTTGTTTATTTAGCTTTTAATGCTTCGTTGCTAGTGGCATTAGCTTAACCAATTTGTTTAGCCCCTCGGGCATTTATTTTCTTGACTGACCTTTTATTTTAAAAGTTTAGTCCTATTGCAGACAGTGTGTGAAGAACTCAAGTTGAAGTATGCAGAGTAGGGAGCCCTAAATGACGGATTTAGCCTAGCCTAATTGATAACAAAGATGGGTCGTTCCATTTGATTTCAATCACCTTTTGACTGCACCCCTTTTGATTTTAACGAAATGTTTAATACATATTTATGGTAGCAGTGGTCAGAAAGTAGCTTTTTGGGCTTGAATGCCAAAACATTTAGGAGATAGAGGTGCTCAAAGATGACCCATTTTGCATACCCCTCCCTACCATGAGACATCCATGTCTTCATCACTGGAAAAGATAGGTTGAGTTTGATATAAGCTTTTAAATTATAGACAGGGTTGTCAAACTATTGTATAATTTTGTGACAATGACATACATTTTGTTTTACCTAAATGTTGTATCTTCGACCCGATTTTACATCTGAGGTGTTTGTTGTGGCAGCATCAGCATGGTCTTGAATATAGGTTGGGTGTCGTGTTTTGGGTGATACATGATCTTAAATGGCAATACAATTGAAATGTCAACTTTCAAATAAATGGTAGCACAAGGATGGTTGGAGGTCCACACATCAGACTTAAATAAGAATATATTTTGTTTTAAATTATACTGCCAATCTTCCATAGGAAAACTATTGAAATAGAGATAATAGAGTAGACATTTCAATTGACATTTGATGGTGGGTGGACTAGTGGCCATCTTTGTGGTAGTAATTGGAAGTAAACATTTCAATTAACATATAAATGATGCACCAGCTAAATTGCAGGGATATATCCTAGTGTTGAGCAGTATCCAGATTTCCATACCTTCACACCGTGCTTGTGCCATCCGGGATATACTGTATTACCGGTAGTGCACAAAAGGGGCGCTATTATAATTATAACGTAAAAAAAGCTCCTAAAAGTCACTTACCAAAATTGCTAACAAAATGCTAACAAGTACTAAGGAATACTCATAGCGGATGCTAGGTAAATGCTAATGAGCGCATGCAAACATTTACTATTAGGACAGACAACCCAGCTCATAAAGTTATGCAAGTATTGCAAAACACAGTTTGTAGCACGCACAAAACAAATATTAGGCAGCAGGGATCTTAATACAGGAGGGGATGTTCTCTGCTGCTCCAAGAAGCTTGATCTTGCAAGCTAACATTAGCAAGTTGTCAAAATTAACAAGTTAGTAAAAACCCAGCTGGAGAGAATTTATTTATAGATAACTTAATAGTTATAGGATATATAGCTGGCAAACAGTAGTGAATTTCATACAAGTGTAACTTGATCACCTCACTTAAGTTGTGCTGCAGGAGTGACTCACCCATGTTGCTCGTTGTGCTTCTTTGTAAACAAACACGAGTGGCTCAAACTGCTGTTTTTGGGGAACTAGTACTGGTAAGCTTCATAATGAAAAATTATTTAACGGCTGAAATGATGAACGCAATCTGGCTTATCTATTACCAAGTGAACAAGTTGACTGCAGGTATTTATACATATTAAAAAAACGTCACTTACCAGTATGCTAACAACATGCTAACAAGTACTAAGGGATCCTCATAAAGGAGCACATTTTGTACAGTTTCTTACCTAAACTATACAAGTAACTCAAAAACGCTACTCACAGTTGGTTGCATGCAGGGTCACCACTTTAGTTTTAGAAGTGGGGGGGACATAACCTTGTGAAGTTGTTTGGGGCATCTAAGCTAATTGCCTGCATTTTTACACAATTCAATATGCCATCTCTATTTAGAACAAAAAAGTAAGCAAAAATGCCCACAGTCATCAAGCTAGGTAGGAGATAATTATTAAATTGAAGTGATTAAGAAGACGAGCTAGATCAAAGGGAATTCAATAATAAATATTGTGTTGCACCGAACAAACTCTTTAAAAAACACAGACTTTTGAATTGTCTTCATTAAGAAATCCTCTATATCAAATTTCAGCCAGAACGACCAACCAGGCCGAGCCACCTGCATGCCTGACCCCCACCAGTCTAGTCAATAACTCAACTCTCAACACAATTTCCTTCCCAGTTCACACCTTTTAATTTTCTTAATTCCAAGGGAAAGTTTTGGAAACAAAAAAACAAAACAAAAAAACCCCACATACACCTTAAATGTACATTAACACACAGAAACCGCAACTTTTCCATATAATTAATCTCATTCATCTCAATCTCTGACTAATAATACTGTGAGCTCTTTTTACTTGCACACAATATAGCTATGTCGCCCTGTCTTGTCCCTAGGGGTCCAACACCCTGCAGTCCCCAAACACACCCCACTCAGCTTTAGGATCTAAGCGAAACAATAAATGATTAGTTTCGGTTGTGTTAGGCCAAGATCAGAGTGACATCCCACAGGACGGCACACCCCCGGGGCCAGGACTGAGCAGCCCAGCAGCTAGGGATGGCCTAAATGGGTATCTCCCTTGACGTGGGCATGTTTTCAATACAGACTCCTTTAGTCGTACTGTCTTCCCTATAAGACAGGTATTCCCAAACTGGGGTACGCCAAATAAAAATGTGATTCACATTTAAAAAAAAAAAATGTTCAGTCCATTTATATTTTCCAACGTTTGGTTAAGGTTTTTTTCTCGCCCGAGTAGCCTCGTTTCACTGCCAAAAATAAAATTAAACCATCTAAAAACCAAATGCAGAGCATTTAGCACAGTTAACTTAATAGTTATAAGATATCTAGTTGGCAAACATTTAGTTGGCGCATGCTGCATGACAGTGAGGGACTCACAAGGGTCTCTCGTTGTGTGCTTTAAACAAACACCACGTGACACGTGACTGGGGACTACTGTAAGCTGCATAATAATGTGACAAATGAAATGAAGAACGCAATGTTCTTTATCTCCTAACGCAGTGGTTCCCAAACTTTATATAGTCCCGTACCCCTTCAAACATGACCCTTCAAGCACCAGGGTCAGCGCACTCTCAAATGTTGTTTTTTGCCATCATTGTAAGCCTGCCACACACACACTATATGATACATTTATTAAACATAAGTGTGAGTTTTTGTCACAACCCGCCTCATGGGAAGTGACAAAGAGCTCTTATAGGACCAGGGAACAAATAATAATATAATAATCAATCATTTTGCGCTTTATTTAGCCATCTTACATATAAAACCTTATTTGTTCATAAAAAATTGTGAATAACTCACCACAGGTTAATGAGAAGGGTGTGCTTGAATTGAGTTGTATTGGAGAGAGTCTGTCTTAAATAATTTCCCACGCACAGTCTGTGCCTGTATTTAGTTTTCATGCTAGTGAGGGCCGAGAATCCACTCATAGGTATGTGGTTGCAAAGGGCATCAGTGTCTTAACAGCGCGATTTGCCAAGGCAAGAAACTCTGAGCGCAGCCCTATCCAGAGATCTGGCAGCGGCTTCTGATTGAATTACATTTTTCACAGAACCTCTTGTTGGAATTTTGAGGCTCTCTTGTTCAGATATTGGTAAGTGGACTGGAGGCAGGGCATGAAAGGGATAACGAATCCAGTTGTTTGTGTCGTCCGTTTCGGTAAGGTACCTGCGTAATTGCGCACCCAGCTCACTCATGTGCTTCGCTATATCACATTTGACATTGTCCGTAAGCTTGAGTTCATTTGCACACAAAAAAATCAAACAATGATGGAAAGACCTGTGTGTTGTCCTTGTTAATGCAGACAGAGAAGAGCTCCAACTTTTTAATCATAGCCTCAATTTTGTCCCGCACATTGAATATAGTTGTGGAGAGTCCCTGTAATCCTAGATTCAGATCATTCAGGCGAGAAAAAACATCACCCAGATAGGCCAGTCGTGTGAGAAACTTGTCATCATGCAAGCTGTCAGACAAGTGAAAATTATGGTCAGAATGGAAACTTCAAACTCGTTTCTCAATTTAAAAAATGTGTCAATACTTTGCCACTTGATAACCAGTGTTGTAAAAGTGTTACATAGTCGCTGCCCATATCATTGCATAATGCAGAAAATACATGAGAGTTCAGGGGACTTGCTTTAACAAAGTTAACCATTTTCACTGTAGTGTCTAAAACGTCTTTCAAGCTGTCAGGCATTCCCTTGGCAACAAGAGCCTCTCGGGGGATTCTGCAATGTACCCAAGTGGCGTCGGGAGCAACTGCTTGCACGCGCATTACCACTTCACTATGTCTCCCTGTCATGGCTTTTGCGCCATCAGTACAGATACCAACACATCTTGACCACCAAAGTCCATTTGATGTCACAAAGCTGTCCAGTACTTTAAAAATATCCTCTCATGTTGTCCTGGTTTCCAATGGTTCGCAGAAGAGGATGTCTTCCTTAATTGACCCCCCCCCCCCCCCCGTAAACGTAACGGACATATACCAGGAGCTGTGCCAGGCCCACCACGTCTGTTGACTCATCCAGCTGTAACGCATATAATTCACTGGCTTGTATGTGAAGCAGTAATTGTTTCAAAACATCTCCTGCCATGTCACTGATACGTCGTGAAACAGTGTTGTTTGATGAAGGCATTGTCTGTATAGTTTTTTGGGCCTTTTCCCCCAACATTGTCCCAGCCAAATCTGCAGAAGCAGGAAGAATTAAGTCCTCCACAATAGTATGGGGCTTGCCTGTCCTAGCCATTCGGTAGCTCACAATATAAGACGCTTCTAGCCCCTTCTTATTAATGGTATTTGTTGCTTTTATACATGTCTTACTACTTGAAAGTCATCTTTATTCTCGTTCCAAAAACTCCTGTGGCCTTTTCAAATTGTTATGTTTCGTTTCTAAATGTCTGCGCAAGAGTGAAGGTTTCCCGTGAGAGAGTAATGGTTAATGTGATTGGATGTACAATTTTTGACATCTTGTTGTTATTTCGCAGGACACTAGATGGTTTGATTTTATTTTCGGCAGTGAAACGAGGCAACTCAGGCGAGGGGGAAAAACTTCACCCAAATGTATAGCCGCGTTGGAAAATATAAATGTACTGTTTGAAAATGTGAAGATTTTTATTTATTTAATGTGAATCACATTTTTATTTGGCGTACCCTTGACGGCATTGCGCGTACCCCAGTTTGGGAATACCTGTCCTAACGTATTGCACAAGTTGACTACAGGTATTTACTTAAAAAGTAGCCAATGTCTACGGAGAGTGGGGTGATATGGGAGAACTTGGGAAGGTTGAACACCAGACGGGCTGCAGTGTGCTGGATAAGTTGCAGGGGTTTGATGGCACAAGCTGGGATCCCAGCAAACAGACAATTGCAGTAGTCCATACGGAATAGGACGATGGCCTGGATTAGGACTTGCGCCGCTTCCTGTGTGAGGAAGTGTTGTACTCTACAGATGTTATAGAGCATGAACCTGCAGGAGCGAGTCACTATTTTGATGTTTGCCGAGAACGGCAGGGTGTTGTCCAGGGTAATGCCAAGGTTCTGTGCACTCTAGGAGGGGGACACCGTGGAGTTGTCGACCATGATTGAGTCATCTTGGAGCGGGCAGGTCTTCCCCGAGAGTAAGAGCAGCTCTGTCTTGTCGAAGTTGA
Source organism: Salvelinus namaycush (assembly GCF_016432855.1). NCBI lineage: Eukaryota > Metazoa > Chordata > Actinopteri > Salmoniformes > Salmonidae > Salvelinus > Salvelinus namaycush. The sequence goes on along the minus strand of NC_052308.1, from coordinate 61,241,529 downwards.
GCTTGAGGCGGTGGGCTAACATCCAAACTGAGATATCTGCCAGGCAGGCAGAGATGCGTGTCGCCACCTGGGTGTCAGAAGGGAGGAATGAGAAAAGTAGTTGAGTGTTATCTGCATAGCAATGATAGAAGAGACCATAAGAGGATATGATGGAGCCGAGTGACTTGGTGTATGGAGAGGAAAGAGGATGGGGCCTAGAACCGAGCCCTGGGTGACACCAGTAGTGAGAGCATGCGAAGTGGTTCAACATTGAGCATGTCTATCTGTTTTGGCATTCAGGTCCAAAAAGTAACCATGGGCAAATATGTATGGAAAGTTTTGTTCAAATCAGAAGGGGTGCCATCAAAAAGTGATTTAAATCCAATTGAACAACCCAGCTGGAGCATTTTTCTTAGGCTACAGAGTTTTTCTTTAAAGTTATTTTATTTCTTCTAGCTAATGCTAATGCTATTTTCTATCCTTGTGGCCAGTACTCCCAGGTGGCCAACGCCAACACAGACATAGTAGATTGTGAACAAGCCCAAGACCTGGGGGCCATTAACAACACCCTGAGGTAAGAGCACACGCATGCGACTTCCCTAAAAGGCCTCATACATACATGGGCATCTGTTTTTGATAAGAAATCACTAAACCAACACTGCAAAACATGGTGGTTATTTCAGATGAATGAAAGCATTGTCCGAGAGTGGTTTTCTGTATTACTTTTCCTCCTCCTATAGTAACTATAGTAAAGAGGCCTTTGAGGACTGGGCCCGGCATGATGACGCACAGGACCACTTCTGTGAGCTAGATGGTAAGGCCCACTCTTCTTCCACTTCAATTCTCCACCTAAGAGACTTATAGGCATTGTCTAAAAAGTCTTATCTTTTCCATTCATATGGGATCGAGGCTGGTGTATTTCTTCTAAGACTGGAAGGGGCCAGTGTGTGAGAACCACTTTTATCAATTGTTCTTGGGCGTGAGCTACGCTATAAATCTTGAAAATAGAACCAGAACTTAATTACACGCTCAGTAATCTATGATGGACAAACGCATGTGACTGTCTGAGAGTATCTGTTTAGAGAGGTGGAGACTTCTCTAGTCTCGTTAGAGTATTTTCTAACACGTCTCCCCCCCCCCCCCCCAGAACATAATCAAGCATCTGATCAAATTACGAAAATATTTAGTTCTGGGTGTCTGAGATTATACGCTCAGCAACGCGAGCCTCTCGTGAAGATGCGCGTCTTACATCCAGGTTTCATTCAAATTAGTAGGAGCGTCTCTGCAAATAGTGTGCATTTAGTGTAACAGTCACTTTTTGAGGTGTGAAAACATCTGACAAATTTTGTTATTGGGGTCAAATACCCCTTTAACATTGACAAGAGAGATTTTATAAGGTGTATCTCAATGGTGAAAGTGATTCATCCATCCATCCCAATGTTCTCTCATTCTTTCTCACACCTTTTTTCTGTCAGATGAGACGTCACCAGATGCAGACTATGTGGACCTGCTCCTAAACCCAGAGCGCTACACTGGCTACAAGGGCCCCTCAGCCTGGAGAGTGTGGAACAGCATTTATGAGGAAAACTGCTTCAAGTAAGACACACTCTCACACACACACACACACAAAAGAAACTTGTGCACATGCCTCTGAATGCAGTTTTACACACACATGAACTCAATCTCACACATGCCTCCTTGCGCACAGTCCACTCACACATACCACGAGGGACGATGTTCCCTAATCTGTAGCTAGCTGAAATATTTCAGCTTCTTCCCTCTCTTCGATGGGCTGATGTACAGTCAGGTCCATTATTATTGGCATGTGTGCATCAAATATCCACCACCATATTTTACTGCAGCTACAAGGTACGTGTCTGCATATGCTTCTGTTTTTCAACACCAAAACCACCACTGGTGTGCGTGGCCAAAGAGTTCTATTTTTATGTCATCTGACCATAGCACAGGTTCCTATCAAACTCTAGGGGGAGCTATGGTCAGATGACATGAAAATAGAGTTATTTTGCCATGCACACCAGTGCTGGGTTTGGCATCAAGAAAGGGAAGCATATGCAATAAAGTACCTCATACCTATGGTAAAATATGGTTGTGCATCTTTGATGTTCTGGGGCTGTTTTCCTTCCACTGGTCCTGAGGCCCTTGTTAAGGTCAACGGCATCATGAACTTTACCAAGTACCAGGACATTTTTGCCAAAAAACCTGGTTGCCTCTGCCTTGGCTTCAAGTGGATTTTCCAGCAAGACAATTACCCGAAGCACTGATCAAAATCCACAAGGAAATGGTTAGCCACTGAATCAACATTTTGCAATGGTCATCTGTCTCCAGACTTGAACCCCATTGAAAACCTGTCGTTTGAATTGAAGAGGGCAAGTCCATAAGAGCAGGAGAATGATATGGCAAGATTCTGTATGGAGGAATGGTCTAAGATCCCTGCTACTGTGTTCTCTAATCTCAAAGGATTTTAGAAAAAGGGGAGGGTGCTATAGTATTAAACAGGGGTGCCAATCATCAATAGTATTAGTGTAAAATAATATAATTTCCCAATTACTTTGAAGATGCAATATAGCTCAGTATTTGTCAAATTTATTTTATAGTATTTTTTTCCCAATTTGTTTTGCTCGTCTTTGTCAAGTGTGCCAATAATCATGGACCTGACTGTATGTCTTGTGATAAATCCAGTATAGGGTCTGATTGTGCATTGTTTGTGGTTTGCAGGCCCAGATCAGTGTACCGGCCCCTTAACCCACTGGTTCCGCCCAGAGGTAAGGGATGCTCTTCTAGCTTGCAGCCTGTATTCACCATCATGGATTGTCTTGTCTCCATTGTCCTTGTCAGGGTGGCCTGTATTTTACACACTTAAACCGACAGCTATTTTTGTTTTACATTTGCCCTCTGTATTCACATGCTTTCACTTCGCTATTAGGTTATAATAATAGTTGTTATATTGTTTCCAGAATCATTTCTAGAAATGTGTGTGTACATATTCAGCTTCTGTGTAATAAATATTGTCCTCTATCAGCTTACCTGCTGGTAATAGATCGTTGATGGTAATAATTATAGCAGTGTTTTTGTTCATGTTTGCCTTGTAGTGTTACTTGAGTTATTCATAAGTAAAAACTGTAGAGTTTTCCCCTCCCAGAAGTCTGTGTGTGTTTGTGTGAATGCGTGTCCTCGTCCATGTGTAATATTAATAGCCCACAGTACGTGTGTAACATGCCTTTGTCCTCCTCTCTCTTTTGTATTTTTTTTCATTGCCATAGGAGGAGATGATGACGGTAAGTTGGAATCTATGCATGTTAATCTATGTATATTGAATTGTGTTATTTATAATATGTTTTAATGAATGCAAACTGACACAAGGCCTATTGTCGTCTTGTATCCGTGCAGGCGAAGGCTTCTACAACTGGCTGGAAGGTAACTTTTTAAAAATGTATTTTTATCTCATCAAATGTTTTTTTAAATTCTCTTCAAATTGGCATTATTTTCACTTCAAATACACAATATATTTTGGAATGAAGCAGTGGTACATCTTGTATCAGCACTGTTACAACCTACAGTCATTTCCCTGTATGAGACACCACAGGACAGGTAGAAACTTCTAAATGAATTGCACTAGAATGGGGTTATTTAGTCCGTTTCAGAATCAATTGGATGTTACGTGTCATCGTCGAATGCCGCTTAACCACACCACTCAGAACAGCCACTCGCATCCAAACTAATTCAGCCGAGACACTCTCTCTTCAACTTTTACTCTTGACAATGGGTTTTCAACATCTCTCAGGTTGCATCCCAAATGTCATATTTTCCCTATGTCATGATGCACTACATTTGGGGGCTCTGGTCAAAAGCAGTGCACAATATAGGGAAAAGGGTGCCAAAAAAAAAAGTGCCCACTTTGTATGCCTTCATTAAGTTGTTTTTTTTCAGGCAGACAGTAGGGGTGGAAAACTATTGAGGTGGGCTACACAGTTCCATTCCTTGGCTCTAGTATAGCGAAGACTATGAAATAAGCCTTTGTTGTGAATGTCCTGTGACGTGCAGACACCCTTACTGGACCAAGAGAGGGGACTCTAGTCACTCAAATGTGATGAGTCGACAACACACGCATACACAGTGATGGCAGAATTTTTCTGAACTAGGGGTGTGTGTGTGTGTATGTCTCAAGCTTTCTTTTTTTCTCCTCTCTTTCTCTCACCCTCTCCCACCTCTCCCCCTCTCTCTTCCCATCACCCCTCTACACACTCTGTCTCTTTCGCCCCTTCCTCCCTTTTAGGTCTGTGTTTGGAGAAGAGGGTGTTCTACCGGCTCATCTCTGGTCTCCACAGCAGCATAAACATCCACCTGTGTGCAGAGTACCTATTGGACGGTAGGAAAAACAGACCACTTCCTCTCCATAGATGTCAAAAACAGTCACCAGCGTTATATGGTCATATAATTATAATTCTTAGAATAGAAGAAGCACCTCGAGTCTATGGCAATTTTGATGATGAACCATGGCAATTTGGGTGGCGGATTCGATCTCTGGTTGTAGTAATGTGTGTGGTTTATTGGTGTTTCTGTGAAACCAATTGAGCATTTTCTGTATATTTACTCTACTTTTGTAAGTGTTATTGTATTGGGATACTTTCATATGGGTCTGTTTTATCATTGTATAACTGATTCACTGTGTTTACTTTGTAACGTCAATGCATAAAGGTTTCTAAATCAGTGGTCCCAATTGTTCGCCCTAACGTCATCATCGCGTTGTGCCAACATCAATGTAACCCTCACTATTCACTCACTCCTGCTCTTGTCAGAGGGCTGGGACAAGTCCCTGTGGGGCCCCAATGTGCAGGAGTTCCGCCAGCGCTTCGACCCGGCCGAGACCAAGGGCGAGGGTACGCGGCGCCTCAAGAACCTCTACTTTCTCTACCTGATCGAGCTGCGCGCCCTCTCCAAGGTGGCGCCCTACTTTGATCGAGCCTTTGTCAACCTGTACACGGGTGACCGTCAAGAGGACCGAGCCACCAAAGAGTTACTGCTGCAGTTCTTCAACGAGACCAAGTTAGTTTTTTGTTATTTATTTTACATACACTACTGTTCAAAAGTTTGGGGTCACTTTGAAATGTTCTTCTTTTTGAAAGAAAAGCACATTTTTTTAACATAACATCAAATTGATCAGAAATACAGTGTAGACATTGTTAATGTTATAAATGACTATTGTAGCTGGAAACGGCAGATTTTTTGTGGAATATCTACATAGGCGTACAGAGGCCCATTATCAGCAGCCATCACTCCTATGTTCCAATGGCACGTTGTGTTAGCTAATCCAAGTTGATAATTTTAAAAGGCTAATTGATCATTAGAAAACCCTTTTGCAATTATGTTAGCACAGCTGAAAACTGTTGTGCTGATTTAAAGAAGCAATACAACTGGCCTTCTTTAGACTAGTTGAGTATCTGGAGCATCAGCATTTGTGGGTTCGATTATAGGCTCAAAATGGCCAGAAATAACTTTCTTCTGAAACTCGTCAGTCTATTCTTGTTCTGTGAAATGAAGGCTATTCCATGGGAGAAATTGCCAAGAAACTGAAGCTCTCGTACAACGCTGTGTACTACTCCCTCCCTTCACAGAACAGAGCAAACTGTTTCTAACCAGAATAGAAAGAGTGGGATGCCCCGGTGCACAACTGATCAAGAGGACAAGTACATTAGTGTCTAGTTTGAGAAATAGACGCCTCACAAGCCCTCAACTGGCAGCTTCTTTAAATAGTACCCGCAAAACACCAGTCTCAACATCAACAGTGAAGAGGCGACTCCGGGTGCTGGCCCTCTAGGCAGAGTTTCAAAGAAAAAGCAATATCTCAGACTGGCCAATAAAAAGAAAAGATTAAGATGGGCAAAATAACAGACACTGGATGGAGGAACTCTACCCAGAAGGCCAGCATCAATTTTATGTTATTTTAATGGACAAAAAATGTGCTTTTCTTTAAAAAACAAGGACATTTCTAAGTGATCCCAAATTTTTGAACAGTAGTGTATTTTTTTTAAAGGGATTAAAAAAATATTTATAGAAGAGATAGTGAGAGAGGAGGGTGACTGAAGAAAGATCGAGAGAAGGTGGATAAATTTGCTGTAGGCTGGATTCAAACCTATGCCGACACTGTAGACATGCGCCAGAGGCTGCAGCATTACAGCTAGACCAACCAGGCCACAAGACCAATTGAGTCTTAAGGATCTTTCCCCCTACTGAACTCTAGGGCTTCAATGAGACCATGAGTTTCAGTTCAAGTGGTCGGTTTTGACTGAATTCGAGCGGATATTGTCTTGGCTTTGAAATAACCGTCTATTCTCGTCTCCCAGAGCTTTCTCAATGCACTTTGACGAGAAGTCCATGTTTGCTGGGCAGAAGATCGAAGCAAAAACGTTGAAGGTGAGTCCACGCATCTCACTTTCATTTCACTATTAGTACCACATAGCAATGCTAACTAACATGCTTATATTTGCCATAAGCAAATTGTAGAATAGGTATGACCCGTATCTCAATGGTTTGGTCCCTACCATAGCTTTGTACAGTGGGACTTAATTTGGACTGTGGAGAGCAGATGTGTCTATGCAGATTTCTGTGCTAGCTCACTGCACGAGTGGCTAACTAAAGGAGCCAGTATTCGGTCAACAGACAGTGTTTTTTATGCACTATGTCCATTGATCTTGACTTGACACTTCCATGATATGGCCTAGCAGACCTACATACTGTACATTTAGGCTGACATGAAGTCATAATAGCTAAGCTAATGACAACTGACTTGGTGTGTGTGTGTTTAATTCCTCAGCCTCACTGATTATGACTAAATCTGTTCAAATTATACTGAATGAATGCAGGTGTTTGCAGGCTATTTATCCACATTGAGCCTAGCTCATACCCCCACAGGAAGCAAAGGTTGAAACGTTCCCGTCTCTCTCCCCGTTTTTACCAGGAGGAATTCCGGCTACATTTTAAAAACATCTCCCGGATCATGGACTGTGTGGGCTGCAGTAAATGTCGACTGTGGGGGAAGCTACAGGTACGCCATTTTGTGCCTCTTGTCCTGTGTCACCGTGGTTATTTTTAGCGGTAGTTACCCATTATCTATTGTGCTGTGCTGTAGTTAGCTGTTATGCAATGAGTGCTATTTGTGGATGTGATCAGACAATTTTTCATTTATTTCTCTTCATATCAGGGTTATTTAGTTACGTTGCAAATTACAGTGCAACTTGCTTCAGTTTAATACATACTGTAGAAAATATATCTTAAATTCTTGATGTATGAAGACTTAATTAAAAGGCTACTTTTCTGATTTCAAACTGATCCGGGCACATAACACGGGCACCATTTATAAGCAGTAATAATACCCTTAGGACAATAACCAAAACCAATCAATTTTGAGTAAAGTCAAGAGGAAGAAGCAATATGGAATTGTACCCTATATCGTGGGACAGTGTTAGATCTGATGATGTACAGGAAAATATTACATACCAGTATCCACATCCAATGTTTCTGAGTATTTACTGGATATCAAATATGTTCATAAGGTAAAAAGAGACTCTGAACATTGAAATCTACGCTCCCATGTGGTTCATGGGCGACAATGTTTCAACCCTTTTGTCAGTGTCTCAATCCTGGTCCTGGGGACCCAGGGCATATTTGAGTTTTTGCCTTAATAAGAAGACGTATGATTCCACTAATCATAGACTTGATGATTAGTTGAATCAAAAGTGTGCAGGACCAGGTATGAGAAACGTTAAAATAATTAGACGCTCATGAAACCTTATCACCAATAAACCACGTGGGATCATGGATTGGCGTGTGTGCTATCTCAGGCTTTCTCACATGATAAACCCATTGCTTCCCAACACCCCATTGCAGACCCAAGGGCTGGGCACAGCGTTGAAGATCCTCTTCTCTGAGAAGGAGATCAAGAATCTACCGGAACACAGCCCCTCTAAGGGCTTCCAGCTGACACGGCAGGAGATAGTGGCCTTGCTCAACGGTTTTGGGAGGTTGATACCACTTTTATACACGTTGTGTCTTTATGGCTGGTGCTACTGCCTTGGAAACTGGGTGGTGTTCATTAGGGCACACAATGGAAAACGTTTTAAAACAGAAAACAAAAATGATAATTTCATGCTGGAAAAATCCAGATAGTCCTTCGGTTTCAGTCTGTTTTGCTCCTTTTGGTGCGTAATGAACACAGTTGGCCTCATGATGGGCGATTCATATTATTTCCCACTAACCCTACCACCCCTCCCCTAATTGGATTAAACTAAAACAACAACACTCAGGCTTCTACTTCCAGCGTATATACACTATATATATTTTACAGACACAATCAATTTGACAATAGTTATATTTTGTTTGTTTTTAGTCCTGTCCTTCCTCAACCTCTTCCATCTATTTTTGATTTAGATTTTTTCTATTTGCCATATATTTTTAACTGTGCTGTTTCACAAAAGTTCTGAACCTATATACATTTTACAGACACAGAATATTTTGCATTTGTTATCTTGTTGTTATTAGTCCCACCCTTCTGCTCCATTCAACTCCTCCCATCTATCTCTTAACACCATCCATATTGGATATGTATTTGCCATATATTTTTCAACTGTGCTGTGATGCTTCACACAAGTTCTGAACCTTTCTATTCTCATAGTTTCTACAGATTGTAAATTAAAGATAATTTCTTTTGCTAAAAGTATAATATAATACTATTTGCAAAAAATTGTATGTTTTATTATTATTGATTGATTATGACTTTTCAAATCACTATCTGCAGCGTTAGCTCCAGGTAAATGTTGCAATTCTTCAACCATTACTGGACCTGTGACCAAAAACAAGCTACATATGGACAGTCCCCCATATATATTACATTCTATTGGTTGCAAGAAAAAAATCCGGCATCGTTTTGCGTATCAGTTCATAAACCATGTGCTATGGAATTGGTACATTCAAGTAGTGTTAGCATCTCTCTTTCTCTCACACTCTTTCTCGCGCTTTCTCTGTCGTGGCATTTCAAATGACTATTAGCATAACATACATTTAGTAAATATTGCCAAATACTGCATACATTGTCATAAATAGTTTCTCATTCTATTTCTCTCCCCATCTCCTCCCCCCTTCTGTTTCTCCCCTTAGGCTCTCCACAAGCATCCACCAGCTCCATAGTTTCCGTGCCTTGCTGAAGGAGAAGAGGTAACACCCTCCAACAGCACTACCACCTCCTAGCCACCAGGTGGAGCCAGCCTAGAGGGAACTGCAATAGTCTTATTCCTCCCCAGAATAAGACCAAGTTCAGGGACTTCAGGACAGACACTGAACCCCCATCCCCTCCTCCCTCCTTCCTTCTTCCTCTATGTATAACTCTCCTTCTCTCCCTTTCTTTCTAAATCTTGGTCTCGTCTTTCCATAGAGCATAGCGCTCAATGTGAGAAATCTGTACCTCATTTAATTTAGTTGTTTTTAAATGTTTGTTTTTACTTTTGTGGGTGAAAGTGTTCACCATTTCAGGCATACTAGTTGTGAACTAGACCCATCAGTGAGTGTGTGTGTGTGTTATTGGTGTGTGTGTTATTGGTGTGTGTGTTTTTTTTTGTTATTGTTGTGTGTTTGTGAGAGAGTACTTGTTTGTCGTTGATCGCCAGTTGCAGCTAAATGATAACGAGAACTAGGATTCATTCCATACTTTTACGACCACAAACTTGATAAGCATACTGCGTTTCGCTATCCTAGAGGTGTAACCTTTTTTCTGTGTGAGTGAGTGCATGTAATGAACAAACGTCTATGTGAGTGACTGTCTGCTTTTTGCTTTTGTCTGTGCATTTAACTGTTTAGCGGTGTTTTTAACATCATCTCCACGTGGCAATCCAGTCTTTCTGCGCATCACAAATGTATTATATAAAGCCTAATTTAAATGTGAAAAAGGAACGATTTGCCGATTGTGCATCTGTTGACAACGATACGCTTGCGTTACTTCTCTCATACCTATTCTATTTGGTGGCAGAACGGTTCATGGTGTTTTATTCTTATCCTATTATTTTATTGTTTTTTATGAGAGACGAGACTTGCCAGGGTGACGGCAATCCCAAATGTGTTTTCATGGCAATGAAAAAGCGAAACCAGTATTTGTTTCATAGTTCACTGAAATAAGCCGTCATCCTGTGAAACTGCCACGAGGGAGAAGAGTACTGTTAAAGTATAATGGAGAATGCAGCCAATGGTGTGAAAAGAAGCAACTCGAAACAAGCAGTGGGATTTGTTCCCCCGTGATGGTCAAGTTCACTGGGGTGTTTTGGTGAGCTTGCCATGTAAATCAATTCAAAATGGATACGTGTAATGGCATTTAACGTCACACATCCTTTTTATACTGTCATACCCTTTAGGGCTTGGACGATACCAGTATTGCGATACTCGTTAGTATCGTGGTAAGGAAACAAAACACAAAGCGGATTTAACTTCTTTAGGAAAACAGCCCTAACGTTCCACACACTATACATGTTTTATTTCTGTCTGAAGTAGCTATTTCACCATGTGGACCAAAGATTTTACATTGCCTTTTTTTCTATCATGTCAAAGCACATTTGAGTTTTTCCGCCAGATACGTTTTTAGTTTGTGCATCCTCACCCCCTTGAGTAACATTGGTTAGAAAATGTCGCAAGCGAAGATTGACTTATGTGCAAAGATCAAACAATCGGTAGCCATACAATACCTGTGTAATACTTTGTAACACATGTTTTGTAAAAGAAAGATCTCTATCCAATCAAACAAAGGTAGACATGGGGTCCAGTAAGTAGGAATTGAGTCAGTGGAAGCTGCCGGATGCTTATGCTAACATAAATAGGAACGCTAATGTCGCCTTGAAAGTGAACGCTATAGAGATTGAACAAGCTGTTCCTTCTTTGCTTAAAATGAAGGAAATAGATAAAATATTATCTTAGAGGAAAAGCGTGTGTGCATGTGTGTGTGTCTGACTGAGCCTCGCATGCTTTCAAAAACACCAGAACGTCCTGTGCAATCCACTTGTCTGCCTTAAATTCCAAAAAAGTGTTTAAAAAAAATCATAATAAAAAAAGCTTGAGCCTACTTTCTTGGATGAAATCCACAATTTTGTCTCCAATGATTTCAATGCTCTTCTGCTAGCTCTGCCTTTGTAACATATTCAGATTACCCAGAAAGTTGTACTATTTGTAAAAGGAAAATTACTGAACTTTTTTCAAATCTATATGAATATATATATATAGTTGCACCTGTATTGATGTGTATTCTTATTTGATTATATTTATTTGAATAAATATTTCTGGTTGTCATTCAAAACTTTTTGTGCATCTTTTCAGATTTGTACCATGATCTATTATGTGCAAGCACTTTCGGAACAATACTATTTGACCTCACTGTAACAAAGGTATACTTTATACCCCTCAAAGCAAGTTCCACTGTGTTGTTTTGTCATTGTTCCCCTTTTAATCAGGGACTGATTTAGACCTTGGACACCTCGTACCCCTGCTCTATACGTTTAATTTAATATTTTTAAGTAATTTTTAGCAACAAACCCTGAAAAGGGTTCTGTTGTGTTATTTGTACTTGTTCTGACATCATAAACGAAATTGTAGACAATGTTGGGGTCAATTCTGTTTCAGCTAGTGACTAAATCAAGAACAGTAAGTAAGCTGTCACCACAAATGACCTTTTATTTATGTTTGTGTCAATACCGACCACGATACAGACAGAAAAGAGGACACAAAATAGAGCATCTGATCAGTGAAACTTTCTTCATTACAAATTACAATAAAAAAAAAAATTCCTGTTAGAAATATAGAATACAGTTTTTTTCACCATTACATCACCAATAAATTAACGTATGTTCATAGTCATATTTACTCCGGATATAGATATGACATGATTTTGTTTCTGTATTTGTATCATTGTATATACAGGCTTTAGGATATTGTCTAAGGTCAACTACCTTAATGTATATGTTTGTGCATGACTTAGTGCTAGCTTATAGTATGGGTTTATTTCACGGGTTTTCTCGATGACTTTCTAAAATGTCTATCAGTGGTTCCCAAACTGTGGGGCGGGGGACACAGAGTTTTTTTTTTTTTTGAGGAACTGTCAGGCTTACAACTTACTCTTGAAAGTTGTAATAGTAGAATGCACAAGGCACAATTTTGGGTAGTGTATCATCCGTTTTCCTCTTGTCATTAATTGCATACCTTCGATAACTTGTCAGAAATGTCCAGATCAACTAGCCCATGTCAGCTAACGGGATGTTCCCCAATGATGGAAGGGGGGCCCGAGTGAAATAGTTTTGGAACCACTGGTCTACATTATCACTAAGTGACTAATGCAGTACGGTGGCTGATGGACAAAATACGGATGCTGTCGAGAAGTGTCAAAGTTTACAAAGTGCATTGCGGTGCTGTACAGTGCAGTGTGGACTGGTTCAGAGTTGTGGTCAATTCCATTTTTTTTGCATTTCAATTAGGAAAATCGGAATTGGAATTTTTGCTTCCTGATTTGAATGAATTGAAATGGAATTGACCCCGACCCTGGACTTATGTCTCAGTATGGATGAAGCTCTCCCGTCACCGGTGCCAACCGTTGTTCGTCCGTCCCCTTTTGGACAGTGAAACTGCTGTTGTGGCTGCCCCAGTCATAGCAGTCTGTAACTAGGCTATAGAAACAAAAGATAAACAAATACTTTAGTTTAAAAATAAAAACCAACCATGCAACAATTTCCTTGATTTTACTGAGTTACAGTTCATATGAGGAAATTAGTCAATTTAAATAAATTCATTAGGCCTTAATCTAAGGATATCATATGACTGGGAATACAGATATGCACTGTTGGTCACTGATACCTTAAAAAAGAAATGGGCCTCATAATGGATCTCAGTTTTCTTGTGCATTCAAATTGCCATCTATAAAATGCAATTGTGTTCGTTATCCGTAGCTTATGCCTGCCCATACCATAACCCCACCGCCATCATGGGGCACTGTTTACAACGTTGACATCAGAAAACCGCTCACCCACACAACGCCATACACGTGGTCTGCGGTTGTGAGGCCTGTTGGACATACTGCCAAATTTTCTAAAACGACTTTGGGGGCGGCTTATGGTAGAGAAATTAACATTCAATTCTCTGGCAACAGCTCTGGTGGATGTTCCTGCAGTCAGCATGCCAATTGCACGCTCCCTCAACTTGAGACATCTGTGGCGTTGTGTGAGTAAACGGCACATTTTAGAGTGGCATTTTATTGTCCCCAGCAAAAGGTGCACCTGTGTAATGATCATGCTGTTTAGTCAGATTCTTGATATGCCACACCTGTCAGGTGGATGGATTATCTTTGCAATGGAGAAATGCTCACTAACAGGGATGTAAACAAATTTGTGCACAACATTTGAAATACATATGGAACATTTCTGGAATCTTTTATTTCAGCTCATGAAACATGGGACCAACACTTTACCTGTTGTGTTTATATTTTTGTTCAGTGTAGTTATTTCAGTATATCTTTTAAATCTAAAACCATACTGAAAAGTAACCTCTCCCTGTCTTAACTGTACTGTACCTTGTGGAGTTGTTCTGAGGAGGGATGCTCCACGCCAGGTCATCGTCGCTATCGTACCGACGGGGGTTGTCAAAGAAGTAACCTCTGGACGAGAGCACGTGGTTCGGGATCCCTGATCCACTCTGCAAAGACAGAGCATACCGAATAAGCTAAAGAAATCGGTAACACTTTATTTAAGAGTCCAGTTTAAGCTAGTACTTACCTCAGAATTCAACACAATTAGTAACTACCTGGCATCAAATGGTATTGGCTTACATAGTGACACGAGCGCCAGTGAAACCCATGTGTAGAAGGTCCCTGGTTTGGGGCGGCAGTTAGTGGTTAGAGCATTGGGCCAGTAACCCAAAGGTTGCTGGATCGAATCCCTGAGCTGACAAGGTAAAAAATCTGTCGTTCTGCCCCTGAACAAGGCAGTTAACCCGCTGTTCCCCGGTAGGCCGTCATTGTAAATAAGAATTTGTTCTTAACTGACTTGCCTAGCTAAATAAAGGTTCAAATAAAAAGTGCGTAGCAATTATTAGGTATTTACTGTTTAAACAACTAGCTGGTTAAATTAAAGAGTTTTACAAATCAATCAAACATTTCCAAGCTTCTCTTTCCTTGTCATCTGAACACACACTCACCCTGTCCTGTGGCAGCCTGCGGACCCTGAAGAAGAAGACCACCAGGGAGGTTGGCAGCAGTTCCCAGACAAAAAGGATCACCCCGAACACGATGTAGCCAGCGTCCCCCAGAGTGGACCTCAAGTCAGCCTGCACAGAGAGAGAGAGAGTGCATTTGTGTTTATCCCTCCAGAGGGTCTTCATTTGTGGCTCGTTGGTGTTAGGCTGTGTTTTCGAGTGTGTTTGTCTGGCGAAATGTATTTGACTTGTCCCACATATACTGTGTTTGTGTCTGTCTGCCTGTCTCGGTGTGTCTGTCACATTATTTTTTTTCTCTCTGTCGCTCTCTTCCTCATTCTGTGTCTGGGATAGCGTGTCATCCTTACCTGGTCGGACACGTTGTACCAGTCGTAGTCGAAAGAGTTGATGGTCTCGATGTTGGTCAGAGCAAGCACCACCAGGTTGTAGCAGGCCCGTGATGCGTACAGCAGAACCACCAGGACGCCAATCAAAGTCACCTGACACACCGACGTTCCCTGCAACCAATGTTGAGGGAGGTCATGAACTACCAATCAGCATTAGTATTTCCGAGGGGTCACAATTTAGTGCTACCGGGTTCACAAAATTTCCCAGACATTCAATTAAATTTAACTGCTTTTTAAGTTGACCTTAAATCTTATATGTTGTGTCCTACTTTCAGAAAACCATGGAGCAGACCTAGACAATCTTAAGTATGTAGCTGTATGTATCAAGTGTCTCAGAGAAGGAGTGCTGATTTAGGATCGCATGGACAGGCAAGACCTGATCCTGGATCAGCAATCCTACTCTGAGATGCTTGATACAGCCCTGTATCTACAAGTTCTGAAGGTCCTACCTTGGACTCGAGGTATATGCTGGCCAGGGACATCTTAGCCACTTTGTAAAGGCAGATGGACAGCGAGACGGCGCAGAGCACGAAGAGCGTATCGTTGATGGTGACTCTGACCAGGACAATGGTCTTGACCTCGGTGGCGGTCATCTTAACCAGCAGGGCACAGGCCAGGTTGACCACCAGGAAGAGAAGACTGACCGCCAAGAAGACCAGGTAGAGAGGGAGCCTGCAGAAGGAAAAATATGTAAGGGGGAGGGGGGTCTAAAACACTAATACATACCACATGAAATGAATAAAATGTCTGGGCCCTAGTTACAGCCTTTGAGCTATGTGAGGGTCCTGTATATGGAGAGGAAGAGAGGGGGAAACTCAGCCTACTTACTTGTATTTAAGGAGCTCTGGGGTATACTTGGACTTTGCCTTGAAGTAAACCTGTTTTGAGTGACATCAGAAAGCAAGTTATATTTTCCCAATGTTCTTTAAGAATTTGCTCCCAAGAAAACAAACAATCAACAATGTGGCCCCTCAGCTGAAGAACCAGTTAATGAATTGATTCTGTCTCCAGAGTAGATATATTTGAAGGGATCCCGAAGAAATCCAAACAAATTGGACCCCTTTTTCACTATGTAGACTGAGCTCTTATCAGTTACTGTAAATAGCACCAAAACAAACCCATGATGTGATGTCAACAGCAGACAAGCGAGGCCCTACTGTATTATATTTAATAGTCATGTGTGAAGGGAAACAAATGCTGCGAATAGATGTAGCATTGTGTCTCTAACTGGCTATACAGAACAGTGGGCATGAGAATGTCTAGCAAGTGTGTGATTGCTGGTGTCTGCAGACCAGGGCTGTGTAAGTCTCTATTGTGGGCCACCCCTCTGAGCCGGGTTCCTCTTTAGGTTTCCTTCCTCCTAGAGAATTTTTCCTGCCCTGTGCTTTCGCTTCTGCTTTGCTTGCTCTTTGGGGTTTAAGCCGGGTAAATGTAAAGCACTTTGTGATAACTGCTGATGCGAAGAATCTATATCAAATAATTTATAAAACACTAGATCCTCTATTTAAGTCTTATTACAATTTAATTTTGTGCTTCTGATAATGATTCATCATCTACACTGAACAAAAATATAAATGCAACATGTAAAGTGTTGGTCCCATGTTTCATCAGCTGAAATAAAATATCCCAGAAATGTTTAGCACATAATGCATATTTCTCTTAGATTTTGTGCACAAATTTGTTTACTTTCATGTGAGTGAGAATTTATCCTTTGCCATGATAATCCATCCACCTGACAAGTGTGGCATATCAAGAAGCTGATTAAACCGCATCATCATTACACAGGTGGACAATAAAAAATAAAAAAGGTAACTCTAAAATGTGCAGTTTTGTCAAACACCACAATGCCATAGATGTCTCAAGTTGAGAGGGAGTGTGCAATTGACATGCTGACTGCAGTAATGTCCACCAGAGCTGTTGCCAGAGAATTCAATAGTTTCTCTACCATAAGCCGCCTCCAATGTCGTTTTCGAGAATTTGCCCGTACGTCCAACCAGCCTCCGCAGACCACGTGTAACCATGCCAGCCCAGGACCTCCACATCCGGCTTCTTCAGATGCGGGATGGTCTCAAAAGAGCCACCCGGACAGCTGATGAAACTGTGGGTTTGCATAACCGAAGAATTTCTGCACGAACTATCTCAGGGAAGCTGATCTGCGTGCTTGTCGTCAACACCGGGGTCTTGACCTGACTGCAGTTCGATGTCGTAATCGACTCCAGTGGGCAAATGCTCACCTTCGATGGCCACTGGCACACTGGGTAAGTGTGCTCTTCACGGATGAATCCCGGGTTTCAACTGTACCGGGCAGATGGCGTCTTGTGGGCGAGCGGTTTGCTGATGTCAACGTTGTGAACAGAGTGCCCCATGGTGGCAGTGGGGTTATTGTATGGGCAGGCAAAAGCTAATAACAACGAACACAATTGCATTTTATCGATGGCAATTTGAATGCACAGAGATAACATGACGAGATCCTGAGGCCCATTGTTGTACCATTCATCTGCCGCCATCACCTCCTGTTTCCGCATGATAATGCTTGGACGGCCCCATGTCGCAAGGATCTGTACACAAATCCTGGAAGCTGAAAATCTCTCAGTTCTTCCATAGCCTGCATACTCACCAGACATGTCACCCATTGAGTATGTCTAGGATGCTCTGGATCGACGTGTACAACAGCGTTTCCAGTTCCCACCAATATCCAGCATCTTCGCACAGCCATTGAAGAGGAGTGGGACATAATCCACAGGCCACAATCAACAGCCTGATCAACTCTGTGCAAAGGTGTTTCCCACTGCATGAGGCAAATGGTGGTTACACCAGATACTGACTGGTTCTCTCATCCACGCCCCTACCTTTTTTTTCAAAGGAATTTGTGACCAACAGATGGATATATATACTCCCAGTCATGTGAAATCCATAGATTAGGGCCTAATGAATTTATTTGATTGAATGATTTCCTTATATGAAGTGTAACTCAGTACATGTTGCGTTTATATTTTTGTTCCCTGTATCTAAAAGCAGCATGACTTCTTGTCTGACCCGTATTGCCCACACCTCACCACAACGCCCGCTATGATATATTGTAAATAACTAGCTGTATGAATATATAATTGCCAAATGCGGTGTGCACATTGCACAATGAGGTGGCTGTGCTAAGCTACTAAATTAGGAAAACGTTTCTAATCTTCCTTTGCGGGTGCCTCATACCTTAACACTCCTGTCTTTGTTGAACCGCCCCCTCCTTCCCACTGCCTTCACGACCCTTCCACCACTTACCTCTTCTAGGGGAGCTTTCCCCATTGGATTGTATATCCCAGCTACTGGGGATGCCACCATTTCAACAATATCGGAAATAACAGTCCACAGCTATTCTGTATACACAACACTCACACATCAATGTATAATCATAGTAATACTCTGAACTACTACCTAGACACTGAGGCTGAAAACAAGGACAGATTGGTATATACAACATATAGCATCCAACCGTAATCCACAATTTGGACCCCAATGGACCCTCAAAATGGCCCCAATATGGCTCTTGTGGCCTCCTGAGACCCCCCATTCCCTCAATGTGGCCCCTGGGAGCGCATCCTCACCTGGGCGCAGTAGAGGTTCATGAGGCTCAGCGTGAAGAACTGCAGGCAGACGGGGAAGCAGTAGAGCAGCCAGAAGGCGAAGGGCCCCAGCGTGTTGGCCGTGACGCAGTCGCGGAAGTAGAAGGAGAAGAGGAGGGCGCGCAGCGCGGCCCACAGTAGACACAGGAAGAGGAAGGCCGTCTGGTAGCTGAAGCGCTTGTGTCGGTATCGGAGCACCAGCCACAGCTGGGCATAGATGAAGGCAAAGAGGAGAGAGTAGAAGACGGTGTAGGCCACAGTAAGGCCAAGCTTGACGTAGGGCGGGATGGCCGGGGCCATGGTGTGCGGGGGAGGCAGGGAGCCGTTACCGGCTGCTGCCGTCGTGAATGCCGGCTCAGGTGCCGCTGACATCCCCCCGACGGTGCTTTTCTCCACCACCTGGGATGATGACTCCAGGGACATGTCCATCGCTTCTCCATTCATCCTCTGTTCCTCAACGAGGGAGAGAAAGAAGGGAATTCTCTCTCAGGCAATGTGTGGCTGGTAGAGACGATATCTCCTCTCCATGGAGCCTTTGCTTCAGACTCACAGCTCTGCTGTCTGACTCAGCGAGAGGGAGGGAGACAAAGGAGGGAGGAGAGGGGGAAAAGAGACACTCCCCTCTTTTTGCCGGTGCTCCTCGGAGAGTGGTTGGAGGCAATGTCACATGACCGTGGCTCGGAGCGTTTCATTGGCCGGGGGCTCGGCAGGAGGCTGTGATGCATTTGAAGAGGATGGAGGGAGGGTACAGATGGATCGAGAAAAAGAGAGCGAGAGAGAGAGGGAGGGAGGAAGCGAGAGGTGCACTGACTGTACCTTAGACCACGTGCTGGAGGGACCTGTCATCTGCTCCCGCCCCCCTCTTCTGTCATAGACAGCATCATCATGCAGCCGGTGCCAACTGTTTTTCGCCCCTCCCCCATTTGTTTCTCCTCATTTCTTATTTCCTCCATCCATACAGAAGGTTGTGTAATGGATGCATCACAGTGGTTTGTGCTTTAAATATGTCAGTTAACCACTTGGCTGAGTAAGAATTTTGTCCACAAATCTACCCACAATTCTATTATGCGCTGGGTGTACAAAACATGACAGACTGACCAGGTGAATCCAGGTGAAAGCTATGATCCCTTATTGATATCACCTGTTAAATCCACTTCAATCAGTATAGATGAAGGGGAGGAGACAGGTTAAAGAAGGATTTTTAAGCCTTGAGACAATTGAGACATGGATTGTATGTGCGCCATTCAGAGGGTGAATGAGTAAGACAACATTTTAAGTGCCTTTGAACGGGGTATGGTAGTAGATGCCAGGTGCACTGGTTTAAGTGTGTCAAGAACTGAAACGCTGCTGGGTTTTTTCCCACAACAATTTCCCTTGTGTATCAAAAACGGTGCTTCACCCAAAGGACATCCAGCCAACTTGACACAACTCTGGGAAGCATTGGAGTCAACATGGGCCAGCATCCCTGTGGAATGCTTTTGACACCTTGTAGAGTCCATGCCTCTACGAATTGAGGCTGTTCTGAGGGCAAAACGGGGTGTAACTCAATATTTTGTACACTCAGTATATATCCTGCCTAGTGGCACTATTGAGCGTTGGCCGCATGATGATTATATTTTTGACTATTCAGCTTCAGATAAGAAATGACTGAGGATGTGTTTTTGGTATAACATATTAT
Source organism: Salvelinus namaycush (assembly GCF_016432855.1). NCBI lineage: Eukaryota > Metazoa > Chordata > Actinopteri > Salmoniformes > Salmonidae > Salvelinus > Salvelinus namaycush. The sequence continues at coordinate 61,221,625 of NC_052308.1, read as the reverse complement.
AAACCTACTATGCTACAGTATTTTTTGGTTCTCTCTGTCTCTGGATTCACAGACACCCATATGTCACCTATGTATATTCTGACATGTCCTATTGATTCACGAGACACCCTCTACAACCACTGTGATTATTATTTGACCCTGCTTGTCATCTATGAACGTTTGAACATCTTGAAGAACGATTTGGCCTTAATGGCCATCTACTGTTATAATCTCCACCCGGCACAGCCAGAAGAGGACTAGCCACCCCTCAGAGCCTGGTTTCTCTCTACGGTTCTTCCTGCATTGTTTGCTGTTTGAGGCTGGGTTTCTGCATAAGCACTTTGTGTCATCTGCTGATGTAAAAAGGGCTTTATAAATACGTTTGCTTGATTGATTATTTCTCTTTTTATTATGCGCTATAATTTGCCATTTACTTTGAAACATATTACCGTTGTGATTTTCTTTATATTGTTGTGTCTCAATGAGCCACTAGGCCACAGGTGTCAAACTCATTCCACGGGGGGCCGAGTGTCTGCGGGTTTTCGCTCCTCCCTTGTACTTGATTGATGAATTAACATCACTAATTAGTTAGGAACTCCCCACACCTGGTTGTCTAGGGCTTTATTGAAAGGAAAAACCAAAAACCTGCAGACACTAGGCCCTCTGTGGAATGAGTTTGACACCCCTGCACTAGGCTATAAATAGGATTTAAGTGCAATATTCAGGTCACTGAGGAAGACATCAGCTTGAAACGTTAGTCACCTGTCCACATCCTGTACAATGGATTAAAGTGAGCAATAAGAAATCAATCTCTGCCTTTTTTACCTCGAATTAGTCCTTTTGGATGATTGTCTTGGTAAGCCATTCTCGTGATTTTTGTCATTGTTGTTGAGCACCCTTCCTTTCCTTTGTTTGCTGAAGCGCGAAGGCCCACCTGAACTCTATGCTACAGTATAATGTATGCTATTATATTCTGTTATGCAAAATACGAATTAATCATTGTGGTCCCTGCCGAAACATTGATTCAGCTTTATTCTTACTTTACTAAACCAGCACCTTTGTGAGAATGGACAATCGTCTATTTGTAATAATAATAATAATAATTGATGAGTATGACTATTAGGCGTAGGCAACAGAACTTGATGAGGGTTATTTTAAGCGATGTAAGCGCCCTCAGAATCATGGTGCTGAAAGGACAGCACCGTAACCAAGTGCTCACATATCGCTCTGAATTCCACTGTGCAAGAGGGGGTCGGTGGAGTTATATGAACTTCAAGGCAGACACACAGTGAATTTGATCCTAGAACTCGTTGGTGGGATGATAAGGTTCATGTGGTGGATCAGTTCGTCTGCATACGCAATAGAGGTGGTGCGTTTCTGTAAGCTAAGCACTCAGACAGTAGGGCGAGTTCAAGTGTGTCGTACATGGGCCCCAAGCCCATAATGAATTGTTTTGAGGACAGCCGTTTCTAGCACCTCGTAGAGTTTTCTGTGGATAGTCTTGTTACATCGGATTTGGTCCGACCGATCGACTGGCCTCTGCACACAAGCCTACAGTATTCATAATTTGCGCCACCGCCAGAGAGAGAGAGAAGACAGGGAAGAAACCACCATTTACCTACCTACAGTGCATTCAGACCCTTTCCCTTTTTCCATATTTTGTTATGTTCCTCTTATTCTAAAATGTATTAAATACATCAATATCCCATAATGACAAAGCGAAAACAGGTTTTTAGACATTTTGCAAATTAATAAAAAAAACTCAAACAGAAATACCTTATTTACATAAGTATTCACACCCTTTTGCTATGAGACTCAAATTTGAGCTCAGGTGCATCCTGTTTACATTGATCATCCTTAAGATATTTCTACAACTTGATTAGAGTCCACCTGTGGTAAATTCAATTGATAGAAAATGATTTGGAAAGCCACACCTGTCTATATAAGGTCCCACTGCTGATCCCACGGTGCATGTCAGAGCAAAAACCAAGCCATGAGGTCGAAGGAATTGTCCGTAGAGCTCTGAGACAGGATTGTGTCAAGGCACAGATCTGGGGAAGGGTACCAAAACATTTCTGCAGCATTGAAAGTCCCCAAGAACACAGTGGCCTCCATCATGCTTAAATGGAAGAAGTTTGTAACCACCAAGACTCTTCCTAGAGCTGGCTGCCTGGCCAAAATGAGCAATCGGGGGAGAAGGGCCTTGGTCAGACCAAGAACCCGGTGGTCACTCTGACAGAGCTCCAGAGTTCCTCTGTGGAGATGGGAGACCCTTCCTGCAGCACTCCAATCATGCCTTTATGGTAGATTGGCCAGACGGAATCCACTCCTCAGTAAAAGGCACATGAGAGCCCGCTTGGAGTTTGCCAAAAGGCATCTAAAGGACTCTCAGACCATGAGAAACAAGATTCTCTGGTTTGATAAAAACAAGATTGAACTCTTTGGCCTGAATGCCAAGTGTCACATCTGGAGGAAACCTGGCACCATCCCTACGGTGAAGCATGGTGGTGGCAGCATCATGCTGTGAGGATGTTATTCAGTGGCAGGGACTGGGAGACTAATCAGGATCGAGGGAAAGATGAACGGAGCAAAGTACAAAGAGATACTTGATGAAAACTTACTCCAGAGTGCTCAGGACCAAAGACTGGGGCAAAGGTTCACCTTCCAATAGAACAACAACCCTAAGCACACAGCACGACTCGGTCAAATAATTTTTTTTTTTTTTTTTTGGGGTGGATCAGCTTAATATTGCGGAAAGAATGTTGCTTCCAATGTAATTGTCTGCATCATTTCCAATCCCCCATATTTTTTTGGGTAAATATATATATCCATACACGCATGCATACATATATACATATATACATACACATACCTATATAGACATACATACTTTTTTAAAGAATATACCTTTATTATTATTCCCCGCAACCCTACCACCGCTCCCCCAATTGGAGTAAACTAATAAACACTTCTGCTTTTACCTTCAATTTATACATCTTATACCTATTTTACAGACACAGACTACTTTATAATAGTTCTCTCTTGTTTGTTCTTAGTCCTTCCTCTATTTCTGTTGTCCATCCAATTTTATTTCCACTTGTAACTGTGCTATTTCACAAAAGCTCCGCACCTATACAAATTTCACAGATCCCGTATGCCCTACATTGTTTATCTTGTTATTAGTCCCACCCTTCAGTTCCACTCAACCCTTCCCATCTATCTTCCAACATCATCCATTTCGGATTTTTATTTGCCATATATTTTTCAACTGTGCTGTGATGCTTCACAAAAGATTTGAACCTTCCTATTCTCATAGCTTCTACAGATTGTAAATTAAAAATAAACATTTTTGCTAAAATAATTATTATATTATTGATTGATTGACTATGGCTTTTCAAATCCCCCAGTATTGCTATCTGTAGCGTTAGTTCTAGGCAAATGTTGCAATTCTTCAGCCATTCCTGGACATGTGACCAAAAACGAGCTACATATGGACAATACCAAAATAAATGATCTAATGACTCTGCCTCCTCACAACAGAATCTGCAGAGCTGGGAAGATTGTATACCCCATATATATAACATTCTATTAGTTGCAAGAATTTTGTACAGTAATTTAAATTGAAAAATTCGAAGTTTTGAATCCGGCGTTGTTTTGCGTATCAATTCATAAACCATGTGCCATGGAATGGGTACATCGAAAATCTCTTCCCAACTATTTTGCAATTTATATGGCACAGCTGTCAGTTTTTTGGTCCTTAAATGAAATTGGTATATGTTTTTATTTATCACACTTTTCTTTAACCATTTATGTTCTTTAATACAGGGCCGACATACAAGTTCCTTACTTTTTTCCCCTTCTACTTGCCTCTTCCATTTTTGTGGTAATGCTGCAATTAATTGGTTGTAATTTTGGGTAGAGCAGACATTTCCATATGTCTGTGTTAGCTGCATGTGTGACATAACTCCACCAGTCCTATTTATGATATCATTCACAAAAATTATACCTTTTTTAAACATTTCTTCGATAAATACAGTTTTTTTATCAATTACTATATTTGAATTTAACCACAATATTTGTTGTACTATTTGTTCCGTCCTTTCAGGTGGATTAAACTGAAATTGCAACCAACTTTCTAAGGCTTGTTTAAAAAATAAGGATATTTTGGAGATTATTTCCTTTTCAAACAACCGAAAGTGAGCAGGTGTAATCTGAATAAAGGGAAAAAGGCCCTTCTTGAACATAGGATGAGACATTCGTACCAATTTACTAGAGAACCAGTTTGGATTTAAGTATAACTTTTGTATGACTGATGCCTTTAGTGAGAGGTCTAATGCTTTAATATTTAATAATTTCTGCCCTCCGAATTCATATTCGTTATATAAATAGGCCCTTTTAATTTTATCTGGCTTGCCGTTCCAAATAAAATGGAATATTTTTTGTTCATATAATTTAAAAAGCAGGTCACTAGGTGTAGGCAAAACCATAAGCAAATAGGTAAACTGTGATATGACTAAAGAGTTAATCAGGGTGATTTTTCCACAAATAGACAAGTATTTTCCTTTCCATGGTAGCAAGATCTTATCTATTTTTGCTAACTTTCTATAAAAATTTATTGGAGTGAGATCATTTCTTTCTTTTGGGATTTTTATACCGAGTATGTCCACATCTCCGTCAGACCATTTAATTGGTAAACTACATGGCAATATAAAATGTGTATTTTTTAGTGATCCAATACGTAATATGGTACATTTATCATAATTTGGTTTTAATCCAGAAAGGATAGCAAAGGTATCTAGATCCTCTATGAGGCCGTGGAGAGACTCTAGTTGTGGTTTTAAAAGAAAACATGAATCATCAGCGTACAATGACACCTTAGTTTTTAAGCCACGGATTTCTAATCCATTAATATTAATGTTTGATCTAATTTTAACAGCTAACATTTCGATGGCAATAATAAATAGATATGCCGATAGTGGACAACCTTGTTTTACTCCTCTAGATAGTTTAAAACTTTCTGAGATGTAGCCATTATTTACTATTTTACACCTAGGGTTACTATACATAATTTTAACCCATTTTATAAGAGATTCCCCAAAATTGAAATATTCTAGGCATTTATATATAAACTCCAGTCGTACTTTATCAAAAGCCTTTTCAAAATCAGCTATGAAAACCAGACCTGGTGTCCCCGATATTTCATAGTGTTCTATTGTTTCCAGTACTTGCCTTATATTATCTCCAATGTATCGTCCATGTAAAAAACCTGTCTGATTAGGATGAATAATATCTGACAAAACTTTTTTTATTCTATGCGCCAAGCATTTTGCTAGGATTTTTGCATCACAACACTGAAGTGTAAGAGGTCTCCAATTTTTTAATTGGACTGGATCTTTATATATACCACTTGGGTCCTGTTTCAGTAATAACGATATCAGACCTTCTTGTTGCGTGTCTGATAATCTACCATTTATATAGGAGTGGTTAAAACAAGCTAATAATGGTCCTTTGAGTATATCAAAAAAAGTTTTGTATACTTCCACTGGTATGCCATCCAGCCCTGGAGTTTTCCCATCCTTAAAGGCCCCAATTGCATCAAGCAGTTCCTTCCTCCTCCTCGGTCAAATAAATTATCAATAGTCAAATATTTTATTAGGACGGGCAATGAGGTAACGTAAGGCGGGCAAGGCCGCTAAGGCCCGCCTAGGCCCCTAAGGTCCGACCATAATGCCGGCCCTGTCAATAGGTACTTATCACAGTAAGAGGCTGTTCCTTCTCTTGCTAGAACAAAAGACTACCTGCTATGTGCTGACCTGTTACCGATGAACCTGCCGTTTCTACTTGTAGAATCGGCAGTGGCCAATAACTTGACTTTGAGCCAATCAGAGAGCTCAAACATCCATTTGGGTAGCCGACAGGAGTGAAGAGCCTAATCTAATTGTTCTAAAACAATAAAAATGCATAATGCATATTTTTTTATAGAGCAAAACTGTACATCTAGCTATGGAGTTTTGTGCTGCAAGGAGGGATTTTTTTGTTAGGTTAGTTACCTAGCGATTACTGAGCAAGTGCAGCACAATGTAGCACTAAATGCTTTACCAAGCTAGCTCTCTCTGTAGCTAGTAATATTATAATTAAATCACAATGGATACGTTTCCATGAAGCATATGCTGTAGCTGGCTGCCGAGAGTCAATGCCGTGTCTTTACTTTACCTAGCTAGCTAGCACAACAGCTTGCTAACGAATAATGCTAACGTTAGCCAGCTAGCTAAAAATGCATCTATGGGCAGTATGCGATTATGGAGAATGAATTAAATTGTTTCTTTGTCATCTTCCTAGCTTGTTATCTAGCTGTGGCCATATGGCTAGTATCAACAAGGGCTTTGTACAACAGCAATATTCGTGCCGCTAGCTAGCAAACATTGACTAGATCTTAAAGCAACACACACGGACATGCATTGCCAAACAACGCTACTGCCACCTTCTGGTTTGGAGTGGCTGATGACTTCAAGGTCTTTGCTGTGACTGCCGATTCAGGTTGGGCCTTTTACTGTTAACACAACAACATTTGGAAAAAGTCAAGGAGTGTGAATACTTTCTGAAGGCACTGTAAACAGCAACATTCACAATTGACAAATACAAATGTTTGCATGGTAAATACAAGATAAATGTTTGTCACAAAAAACGATTTAATTAAAGCATTTTGCTATACAAGATGAACATAAGTAACACAAATCGATTTTCAATTAAAAGCTTACTGATGCCGGTACAAAACTGTACTTCTTGCTTTTGGGAGGTAACGACCTGTATCACTACTCAGGATATGACCCAGATACAGACACAGGAGGCAGATAGTGCGGTTCTCAGATTATTTATTGTTAACACGGGGCAGACAAAGGTCAGGTCGAGGACAGGCAGGGGTTCGTAGTTACAGTTGAAGTCGGAAGTTTGCATACACCTTAGCCAAATACATTTAAACTCAGTTTTTCACAATTCCTGACATTTAATCCTAGTAAACATTCCCTGTCTTAGGTCAGTTAGGATCACCACTTTATTTTAAGAATGTGAAATGTCAGTATAATAGTAGAGAGAATGATTTATTTCAGATTTTATTTCTTTCATCACATTCCCAGTGGGTCAGAAGTTTCCATACACCAAATTAGTATTTGGTAGCGTTGCCTTTAAAATGTTTATCTTGGGTCAAACGTTCCAGGTAGCCTTCCACAAGCTTTCCACAATAAGTTGCGTGAATTTTGACCCATTCCTCCTGACAGAGCTGGTGTAACTGAGTCAGGTTTGTAGGCCTCCTTGCTCGCACACGCTTTTTCAGTTCTGCCCACAGAACTGAAAAAGGTCAGGGCTTTGTGATGGCCACTCCGATACCTTGACTTTGTTGTCCTTAAGCCATTTTGCCACAACTTTGGAAGTATGCTTGGGGTCATTGTCCATTTGGAAGACTTATTTGCAACCAAGCTTTAACTTCCTGACTGATGTCTTGAGATGTTGCATCAATATATCCACATCATTTTCCTACCTCACGATGCCATCTATTTTGTGAAGTGCACCAGTCCCTCCTGCAACAAAGCACCCACACAACATGATGCTGCCACCCCCATGCTTCACGGTTGGGATGGTGTTCTTCGGCTTGCAAGCCTCCCCCTTTTTCCTCCAAACATAATGATGGTCATTATAGCCAAACAGTTCTATTTTTGTTTCATCAGACCAGAGGACATTTCTCCAAAAAGTACAATCTTCGTCCCCATGTTCAGTTGCAAACCGTAGTCTGGCTTTTTTTATGGCGGTTTTGGAGCAGTGGCTTCTTCCTTGCTGAGCGGCCTTTCAGGTTATGTCGATATAGGACTCCTTTTACTGTGGATATAGATACTTTTGTACCCGTTTCCTCCAGCATCTTCACAAGGTCCTTTGCTGTTCTGGGATTGATTTGCACTTTTTGCACCAAAGTACGTTCATCTCTAGGAGACAGAACGCTTCTCCTTCCTGAGCGGTATGACGGCTGCGTGGTCCCATGGTGTATATACTTGCGTACTATTGTTTGTACAGATGAACGTGGTACCTGCAGGCATCTGGAAATTGCTCCCAAGGATGAACCAGACTTGTGGAGGTCTACAATTTTTTTTCTGAGGTCTTGGCTGATTTCTTTAGATTTTTTCTTGATGTCAAGCAAAGAGGCAGGGAGTTTGAAGGTAGGCCTTGAATCACATCCACAGGTACACCTCCAATTGACTCAAATTATGTCAATTAGCCTATCAGAAGCTTCTAAAGCCATGACATCATTTTCTGGAATTGTCCAAGCTGTTTAAAGGCACAGTCAACTTAGTGTATGTAAACTTCTGACCCACTGGAATTGTGATACAGTGAATTATTAGTGAAATAATCTGTCTGTAAACAATTGTTGGAAAAATTACTTGTGTCATGCACAAAGTAGATGTCCTAACGGACTTGCCAAAACTATAGTTTGTTAACAAGAAATTTGTGGAGTGGTTGAAAAACAAGTTTAAATGACTCCAACCTAAGTGTATGTAAACTTCCGACTTCAACTGTATACAGTATGCATATATATATTAGGTCTATGTTTTTTAAATAGTCTCCTCTCTCATTCTCTCTCAATATGATGTTGTGGTGGACCATCGTGAGAAGGACACTGTAGACATATCACCTGTGCACCAGGTAGTCAATTGAATCTGTCCCTACGGTGACAAGGAGAGGCAAGGACTGGAGAGTGGAGAACATGCTGCAGACAGGCCTGAGGGACAACCAGACCTCACAGGACACACCTTCACAGCCCAGGTGAGCACAATACAATAGGCCAGGTTAACAGGACACACACACACACACACACAGAGGTGCCGTGTGGCTCAGTTGGTAGAGCATGGCGCTTGCAACGCCAGTGTTGTGGGTTCATTCCCCACGGGGGGACCAGGATGAATATGTATGAACTTTCCAATTTGTAAGTCGCTCTGGATAAGAGCGTCTGCTAAATGACTTAAATGTAAATGTAAATGAGGACAGGCAGGTTAACATTGACTGGCACGCTCTTAGAAAAAAAGGTGCTAAGTAGTACCATATAGGGTTTTTCAGTTTGTCTGCATAGGGGAAGCCTTTTTGGTGCTATGTAGAACCCATTTGCAAAGGTTTCTACCTAGAACCCTCTATGTATGGTTGTTCATAGTAGCCCCTGTATAATTACAGTACATACCATGAGGCCTTTCTTTGAGGGCCTAGTTATACCTTAACACAGGGTTGTGAGGAACTCCAGGTCTACAGGCCACATCAGGCCTGCAAGTCACATTATGCAGGCATGCAAAGTCATGTGTAATTCCTATTGGAATCCAGACAGAGTTACGATATCCAACAAGTGGAATTTTTTATCACACCCAGCCTGCATTCAGAATGACTGCCAGGGTAGGGAAGATTGAATACTGAGACTACCTCAATAATCTAAACTGGAAAAACCATCCTAGTAACGAGTGCAATGGGTCCGACTACCAACAGATTGGATTAGTTTAGAAAAATGTAGGTTATTTATCTTTGTGTAGCATACCATTAATCAACCAATCAACGTACATGCAAAAATACAGATATTACAACTAACAAAAAAATCAACCTGCTATAGTGCATGCTGGAAAATACGATATGGCTCTATATAGAACCGTTTTTGCCTTCCAAAGAACCCTTCTTGCCTCCCAAAGAATCCTTCTTGCCTTCCAAAGAATCATCAAAGAACCCTTTCTTCCAAAAACAGTTCTTGGGGTGTTAAAAGTTCTAGGTAGAACCCTTTGCCTTACAAAGAACACTTGTCTTCCAAAAATAGTTTTTCAGATCAACCTGTTTCTTAGTAGAACCCTATCCCTCCATATAGAACCCTTTTGGAACCCTTTTTTCTAAGAGTGCAGAGAATCGACATTTGGCTAGCCTGATCCCAGATCTGTTTATGCTGTTTTGCCATGTGCTACTGTATGATTGTTGTCATGCCATGTTACCATAGGAGTTGGCTATACATAGGAGTTGGCTATCTGGCACAAATAGCTCAAAGACCACGCTTACATTTGGCTTTTTGTCAGAACAGAAAATGTGAAACTTTGATTTACTGGATGACTAGTGTAATTGTTGGCTTTGTTACAGGAAAAGTAGGAGGCGGTTGTTTGTGTAGCACCTGAATGTGAGGGCAAGTGGTTATACATCGTAGGGGACCGAAAATGTTCTAGGTTGTGGAATTCCAGTGAGTGTGAATCATTGTGGAAGTAGGCACTAGTAAAGGTAGCTATCATTGAGGTCTAAACTGATGCTCTGTTTAGGGAATAGGGTGCCATTTGGAAATCAGCCTTAGCATTGAAAAGCAGTCCTAGATTTGAAAAGCAGTCCTAGCGTTGAAAGATGATAAACGATTATCCCTCCAGAAATTGTCTGTTCACGGAACAATACCGTGGGCCACTAAAATAGCTGTAACTTATTCACAGTAAAAGGTATTTCTATTCTGATTTCAGATTGTTAAGCCTAACAGAATAAGAAAGACTCAATATCCTCTAAGTCTTTCTCTATCTTAATAAGAATCTTGTGTAAATGGCAGTTGTTTGGGGGAAAAGCAGTGATTTTCGTATAAGATACACATTTTCACAGGTGTTTTTTTCTTGAATGATTACAATTTGATTGATGGGGTGCTATTGTATGTCATATCATTTGAAAAAGCTCTTTCTCAGCTTACAAAATACTGTATGTATCATGTTTTCATATATAGTTTGTCACCAGCAAATTATACTCAGTAATGCACACAGAGGTCATGAACCAGCAAAAAAAAATTACATTCTGCTCAGGCAGAAAAGGGTTGGAGACTACATTTTACAGAGTGCAAGAACCATTGGTGGGAACTGTACTTTTCATTTGGTCACACACCAATCAAATGCAATTGACTAATCATATGTGTACAATCATTTACCGGGCCAATCAGATCTCAACACCAATTTACCTCTTCAGCCACATGTCCAGCAAGAAGCATAGAAAAAAGCATTGCTTTAATTTTTACCATTGAACGTGCCTACAGTTAGTCTGGGTTCCAGTCTTTTTAGGTCATTACTGTAAGCTAGCCTGGTTGCAGTCTCTGTTCAGCTATTACATTCCACTCCTTTCCACTCCTGTCATTTGCCAAAGATTAAAAAAAGGAATGACAGGAGTGGCAAGGAGTGGAATGTAATAGCTGAATAGATGGCAACCAGGCTAGCCTACAGTAGTGACCTTTACAAAATAATGGCAACACCGATTAACAGGTAGGGTCTTAACCCAAACATAGTCTTTATTTTACTTAAGAAATGCAGTTGTGAAAATACAAGAACAACCAAGTGTTGATAAAGGACTGATCAATTTGACCCTTCGTCAACCCCCGCCCTGGAATTTTGGGCAACCAATCGCAGCGCTCCAATGGATGGCAACTATCATCAAGTCAGACACAAGCTCATGTGTAAGAGTTGGAGATCTGGAGAGACGCACGGATGACGACCAGGAAAGATGGCAGAAGCGGATTATGAAGTGGATTCTGAATACAATGGCGGTAGAATCAAGGAGAATTGGAGTATTGTCCAAAAGAATGGAAAACGGAGCAAAGTAGTGTACAGTGATGAGAATGACCCTTCGTATCTTGTAGGAGTACGGTTTGTTAATTAGGAGCAGCTGAGCAGAGTACCAATCTTGAAGAAACCATTTGAGTTATCCAAACTGGTGGAGAGAGTGCTGGGTAAAGTGAAGGCTGTGAGGATCACGAGAGGCGGGCTTGTTTTGATTTTTTGTGCTTCTGTGGATCAGAAGGAACATGCGTTGTGTCTTAACCGATTTGATCAGTTTGAAGTGTCGTGTGTGTCTCTTCGGGATTAGGGAACCCTTCAAAGGGGTTATATCTGGTGTCTCGTGGGAAGTCGGTTTTGAAGAGATTACAAATATTCCTGGAGTGATTGAAGCACATCGGATGAATCCTGTGGTGAATGGTGAAAAAGTAGAGTCTATCTGATCTTTTGTTTTTTTATATGCAGTCTCTCCCTACTCAAGTGCAGTTAGTTTATAATAACTAGTCAGAGCATTTATTGCATCGACCAATGCAGCGTGATCATTTTAAAGCTTTTGGTCATGTATCAAGTGTTTGCGAAAGGGAGAAGCTGAGATGTCCAAGTTGTGGAAAAGATCATACTTTGTGTTATAAAAGTGATGAATATGTGACATGTTGCAATTGCGGTGGGAACCATGAAGCCACTTTCGAATGCCCCACAAGGGTGAAAGAGAATGAGGTGGCCAAAGTCAGGGCTGTACAGGGCATTTCATATGCAGCAGCTGTGAAAGGGGTTGAGGGTTTGAATGGTGCACCAGAAGAGTCCATGGTGGTGGATAGGCCTACAATGCAGGCTGCAGGGGTTGCCGTTCACCAGCAGGATCCAGACATTTTAAAGGTTAAGGTGAACTTTGTGGCCTTTATAGCAATGGTAATTAATGGCAGTGCCAAGGTGGAGAGAAGACCCAGGAAGATAGAAATCATAGTGGATGCGGCGGAGCGGTTCCTGGGTCTGAAAGATTTCTCAGCAAAGGAGTTACATGGAATATTGGCACAAGTCGTACCACCCTCTCAGGTCCTAGAGCCTGAGAAGGGAGATATGGAGAATTAAAAGAAGGAAGAAGTGGAAGTTCTGTTTGTTTTGGCAATGTACTATTTTTATTGGGGTGGATTAAGTTAGTTTCACGATTACGTATGGACTTATTTTTTGTGGGTTTCAACTTGTCCAGTTTGTGGCGGCAATACACCTTTTTGGGTTGTAGTCCGCTATAAACCCCACAGAAGAAGAAGCTCATGTGTAAAAAGCACGAAAGCCAGTGAGGAACATTTGTATATGGTTAAATAATTGAACAGTGCACCAGCGGTACTTGCTACTGTGGTTCCTGAAATTCAGAGCCTGTTAGAGTATTTTGTTCCATAGGTTGCTGGCTCAGCTGGTTAACTAGCTCAGTCACATTAACCATCATAAAACGTAACTAGCAACTAAATATAACTTAAACATGTCTCTAAATGTATGTTAGCTAAGTTATCCATGTTATTAATACAACTCCCATCTGCTGTCGACATCAGGATATGATTTGAGAGCACTAGTTTGTTCCAAAAGTGGTTATAGCTTTAACTGCATGCTCAGTGTGAATTCAGAGACATTTGGTGTCTAGCCAAACTGCAAACATAATTTTACTAGGTCACCGTGAAGCAATTGTAATGACAGTTCTACTGAGCACCGTGTCATCAACTCGCCTTCCGAACGCTCTATTCCCAGTCCATAAGTCTATGTCACAAAGCCTGTATTCCCAGCCCATTGTTCTACGTCATATAGCCTGCTTCGCTATCGCTGGCACTGAGACCTGCCCACATTGAACTCGAAGGCTTACCTAATGTGATTGTGATTATTATTATTCTCAAGGTTACGGCTACCTTGTGCGCAAACTCACTGTTCGCCTGGCGACACGTTTTTGTGTCCCACAGCGTCACGATGACTGGCGCATAGCCATCAAACGTTAAACATTTGGTCATGGTTAACCATATTTTTTTTCAGAAATAGGTGTAAACCTGAACAAATTTTTTCAAGATGTGGCCGATTTAAACAGACAGAATACATTTGAGCGAATGCTGCGCAGATTCACTGAGTTGCAAACAAAATGGATAGGTCTAGCTCATTGACTGGTAGATCTGACGCAGTTGCTACTTCAGATTATGAACCTAACAGTGTCACGAATGAGTTATGTAGTACCCACAGAAGGCCACAGGGAGGAGCAAGAGAGCTATAAACCCATACTGTTTTTTGCCTTAAAAACCCTAACCCTAGGTATAATCTATTTTAGCCCTAACCCTAAACCCTAACCCTGATTTGTAACACGATGCTGTAATGATCACCATTTTTCTAACCCTAAACCTAACCCTGATTGACATAAAATAGCATGCAACAAAAGACTATTTGTCCCATGATTTTCTCAAATGGTTCATCTTTACTTTACATATACACATATATATATATAGATATAGATATAACGACCCTCCTAAAGCAGCTACGTTGTATTGCAACAGAGTTATATATTAGAACGAACACAATTCTATGAAAGAATTCTAACCTCATTTTCATAATGGTCGAATAGAAGTGCACATTCTGATACAGGACTACTCACTTCTTCATCTTCCTCTTCTTCATAGTCTATTACAAATGTATCTCCTTTAGAACTAATTACATTACCCGGCAACTGAGTGAGACGATGCACGCATGACTGCGCCAGCTGATCCTGTTGCTCAAAGGAAAGAGGTATTTTTGAGAAATGCTACCAAACAGCACCTTAAAGCACAAGATCTGGGATGTACGAGAGGACATTTAGATGTGGTTAGATTACCAAGTATTAAAATGCCACTGCAGTTACTTGGAAAACGTGTTCAGCATATGTTTAGTGGAAACGTTTTAGATACAGAATATGATGCAACAGTGGTAGACATTAGAACATCAGATGACATTTATGAGTTTAGAATAAAATATGACAAAACTTGTAATATGCCCTGGTTGCCCTTATGGTCAGGAATATCAAGAAAACCGTACACAACTAATCCTAGTTTGTACAAAGGATCTGGTAGGGGGAAAAATAGAACACATGTTTATTAGCAGCGAGGATGGAAGTGTGTGCTGGTTGCAACAACTACTACATTCTTCAGGTTACTGATGAGCTGATCCAATGACAGCCGTTTCCCATATTTTGACAAGTTCAAAATTAAATTCTCGTTTTTCTGGCCTAATAACAAAGCGTCTAATTTTTAACTGTGCTATCACGGCTGGTATTTTGTCCACATCACTTAAATTAGCTATCTGCTCATCCACTTCCTCCACACGGGTCCAGAACCCACCATATTTGCCCATGTCTACAGTAATCTGTTGTTTTTACTGACTCCCTGAAGGTCGTTTTGCTTTTGTCTATCTTGTTTCTCTTTAAGTGCCTGCAGTCTCTCTTATTTTGACATGCGCTCACGATATATGGCTCTCTGTCCTTTAACTGATGCCCTAGATGTTTCAAGGACCTTAGCTTTCCTCTCAGGACCTAAACTAGCCAACCATTCCCAAGACCTATTCTGTTTAAACATGATCATGCCCTCTAATGCTACCTTCCTTGCCCTCGTCTTTAATCTTATTAACTGATTAAATATCCCAAGATCCCTCTCACACGCAACGTGTGTTTCTGGAGCAGATTCTAATGCTTTATACTGTTCGTCAGATACACTGTCGTACCGTCCATGCTTTCACTAGACTAGCAAAACTTTGCTCCAGAGCTTGTTTTGTCATGTCATCCAACTCTTCGGATTCTTGTGTTATAAGTTTGTCGAAGATGGGTCCCCTGTGGACGTCTACGCCATCAAACAAAGTGACCTCACCTCTAATGAAAGTGCTGCTGTCTGCCTGCCACTCTGAGCTTTCTAACAAGCACTATACCTGTTGTTCATTGCAAGGAAATGTTCTTTCTTTCCAAGGACTCTCCAGAATGGTTCTGTAACCTGTTTGGATATAAGGCATAATGCCCTACATCCCCGCAATGAACTGAATGACATTCAGATCAGCATGAATGGCTTGAATTAACCTGTTTTCATTTTGGGTGAGTCTCGTGAAGTCCAACAAGTCAGTGTAGAGATAGTAAACACCTGCTGCATTGTGGAACATCACATTTATGCGGTTTCCTTTGAAAGTAACTTAAGGAACGTCGTCAGAACCATTCTTGTTAAGCAAGAATGTTCTGAATTTGACTGGCTTGCCACTCTTCTCACATGCACGTTCCTGTACCGCTTTACATACAGTTCGGATAAGCCTAACTGTACCACTCTCACAGCCTGATGTGTGTGTGGGATCTACTTTAGCACTACCTACCTTGTCCTGTTGGAAAATAAGGGATTCCCACATAGCTAATGTTGTACCCGCCTGATGTGCCAGCCCATCAATAACGTGCATACCGCAAAATAGCTCATTGACAAGAGAAAGTCTGGCCTTTTCTGTGTCATCTAAGTCATTGACGCAGTCATTGACGCAGACGCAGTCAGTCAGGAAAGCAAAGGCTAGCTTTTTCAAGCAGAAATTTGCTCTAACTCCAAAAAGTTCTGGGACACTGTAAAGTCCATGGAGAACAAGAGCACCTCCTCCCAGCTGCCCACTGCACTGAGGCTAGGTAACACGGTCACCACCGATAAATCCATGATAATTGAAAACTTCAACAAGCATTTCTCAACGACTGGCCATGCCTTCCACCTGGCTACTCCAACCTCGGCCAACAGCTCCGCCCCCCCCTGCAGCTACTCGCCCATGCGTCCCCAGCTTCTCCTTTACCCAAATCCAGATGGCAGATGTTCTTAAAGAGCTGCAAAACCTGGACCCATACAAATCAGCTGGGCTTGATAATCTAGACCCTCTATTTCTGAAACTATCTGCCGCCATTGTCGCAACCCCTATTACCAGCCTGTTCAACCTGTCTTTCATATCGTCTGAGATCCCCAAGGATTGGAAAGCTGCCGCGGTCATCCCCCTCTTCAAAGGGGGAGACACCCTGGATCCAAACTGTTACAGACCTATATCCATCCTGCCCTGCCTATCTAAGGTCTTCGAAAGCCAAGTTAATAAACAGATCACTGACCATCTCGAATCCCACCGTACCTTCTCCGCTGTGCAATCCGGTTTCCGAGCCGGTCACGGGTGCACCTCAGCCACGCTCAAGGTACTAAACGATATCATAACCGCCATTGATAAAAGACAGTACTGTGCAGCCGTCTTCATCGACCTGGCCAAGGCTTTCGACTCTGTCAATCACCATATTCTCAGACTCAGTAGCCTCGGTTTTTCTGATGACTGCCTTGCCTGGTTCACCAACTACTTTGCAGACAGAGTTCAGTGTGTCAAATTGGAGGGGATGTTGTCCGGACCTCTGGCAGTCTCTGTGGGGGTACCACAGGGTTCAATTCTCGGGCTGACTCTTTTCTCTGTATATATCAATGATGTTGCTCTTGCTGCGGGCGATTCCCTGATCCACCTCTCCGCAGACGACACCATTCTGTATACTTCTGGCCCTTCCTTGGACACTGTGCTATCTAACCTCCAAACGAGCTTCAATGCCATACAACACTCCTTCTGTGGCCTCCAACTGCTCTTAAACGCTAGTAAAACCAAATGCATGCTTTTCAACCGTTCGCTGCCTGCACCCGCCCGCCCGACTAGCATCACCACCCTGGACGGTTCCGACCTAGAATATGTGGACATCTATAAATACCTAGGTGTCTGGCTAGACTGTAAACTCGCCTTCCAGATTCATATTAAACATCTCCAATCCAAAATCAAATCAAGAATCGGCTTTCTATTTCGCAACAAAGCCTCCTTCACTCACGTCGCAAAACTCACCCTCGTAAAACTGACTATCCTACCGATCCTTGACTTCGGCGATGTCATCTACAAAATAGCTTCCAATACTCTACTCAGCAAACTAGATGCAGTTTATCATAGTGCCATCCGTTTTGTTACCAAAACACCTTATACCACCCACCACTGCGACCTGTATGCTCTAGTCGGCTGGCCCTCGCTACATATTCGTCGCCAGACCCACTGACTCCAGGTCATCTATAAGTCCATGCAGGTAAAGCTCCGCCTTATCTTAGTTCACTGGTCAAGATATCAACACCCACCCGTAGCACGCGCTCCAGCAGGTATGTCTCACTGATCATCCCAAAAGCCAACACCTCATTTGGCCGCCTTTCCTTCCAGTTCTCTGCTGCCTGTGACTGGAACGAATTGCAAAAATTGCTGAAGTTGGACACTTTTATTTCCCTCACCAACTTTAAACATCTGCTATCTGAGCAGCTAACCGATCGCTGCAGCTGTACATAGTCCATCTGTAAACAGCCCACCCAATTTACCTACCTCATCCCCTTACTGTTTTTATTTATTTACCTTTCCGCTCTTTTGCACACCAGTATCTCTACTTGCTCATGATCATCTGATGATTTATCACTCCAGTGTTAATCTGCTAAATTGTAATTATTCGCTCCTGTGGCCTATTTATTGCATACCTCATTCCTTTTGCACACAATGTATATAGACTCATTTTTTCCCCTACTGTGTTATTGACTTGTTTATTGTTTACTCCATGTGTAACTCTGTGTTGTTGTCTGTTCACACTGCTATGCTTTATCTTGGCCAGGTCGCAGTTGTAAATGAGAACTTGTTCTCAACTAGCCTTCCTGGTTAAATAAAGGTGAAATAAAATACAATAAAATTGAACCCATCTACAATATCTGGTAATATGTTTGACCTGAACTGGGATAGAATCTCATTAAATGTTTTCTTTACGCTCGCTCTGACACCCATTAAGTTTGTTATTTTTGTAGACATGTCTTTGAAGTGATGATCGCGTGAAAACTCTGTTTTACCACGATTGACAACATCCTGTACCATTTCAACAATGGTGTCAAATCAAATCAAATTTAATTGGTCACATACACATGGTTAGCAGATGTTAATGCGAGTGTAGCGAAATGCTTGTGCTTCTAGTTCCGACAGTGCAGTAATATCTAGCAAGTAATCTAACAATTTCACAACAACTACCTTATACAGACAAGTGTAAAGGGATGAATAAGAATATGTACATATAAATATATGGATGAGCGATGGCTGAACGGCATAGGCAAGATGCAGTAGATGGTATAGAGTACAGTATATACATATGAGATGAGTAATTTAGGGTATGTAAACATTATTTAAAGTGGCATTGTTTAAAGTGACTATACATTTATTACATCCAATTATTAAAGTGGCTAGAGATTTGAGTGTATGTTTGCAGCAGCCACTCAATGTTAGTGATGGCTGTTTAACAGTCTGATGGCCTTGAGATAGAAGCTGTTTTTCAGTCTCTCAGTCCCAGCTTTGATGCACCTGTACTGACCTCGCCTTCTGGATGATAGCGGGGTGAACAGGCAGTGGCTCGGGTGGTTGTTGTCCTTGGTGATTTTTTTGGCCTTCCTGTGACATCGGGTGATGTAGGTGTCCTGGAGGTCAGATAGTTTGCCCCCGGTGATGCGTTGTGCAGACCTCACTACCCTCTGGAGAGCCTTAAGGTTGTGGGCGGAGCAGTTGCCATACCAGGCTGTGATAAAGCCCAACAGGATGCTCTCAATTGTGTATCTGTAAAAGTTTGTGAGTGTTTTTGGTGACAAGCCAAATTTCTTCAGCCTCCTGAGGTTGAAGAGGCGCTGTTGAGCTGTTGAGCTCCCCATATTAATCAGGATAATCTCTTCTTTCTAATTATTTAAGGCTGGGCAGTGTATCTCGTTGTCATCGATCGCTAGCCCCAAAATACTTTTTGCCCTTGGACCGCTGAACTCCCCCCATTGTTTTCCTATGAAGGGGCATGCTGGTATATTTCGCCAAATATCTCTCATTGCTGCACATCTAAAGTTTGCAAAAGAGCACCTGCATGTTCCACAGCACTACTGGCAAAATATTCTGTGGACAGATGAAACTAAAGATGAAACTTCCCATGTTTATCAAGACATTTTGCAGGAGAATGTAAGGCTCTCTGTCCGCCAATTGAAGCTCAACAGAAGTTGGGTGATGCAACAGAATGGCTTCAACAGAAGAAAATACGCTTTCTAGAGTGGCCCAGTCAGAGTCCTGACCTCAACCCGATTGAGATGCTGTGGCATGACCTCGAGAGCGGTTCACACCAGACATCCCGAGAGTATTGCTGAACTGAAACAGTTTTGTAAACTGTAACTGTAACTGTAAGAGGAATGGTCCAAAATTCCTCCTGACCGTTGTGCTGGTCTGATACGCAACTACAGAAAACGTTTGGTTGAGGTTATTGCTGCCAAAAAAGGGTCAACCAGTTATTAAATCCAAGGGTTCCCATACATTTTCCACCCTGCACTGTGAATGTTTACACAGTGTGTTCAATAAAGACATGAAAATGTATAATTGTTTGTGTGTTATTAGTTTAAGCAGACTGTGTTTGTCTATTGTTGTGACTTAGATGAAGATCAGATCAAATTTTATGACCGATTTATGCAGAAATCCAGGTAATTCCAAAGGGTCACAAACTTTTCTTGCCACTGTATGCCTCTGTAACTTTCTCACTCAACTTAATTCATTCATTTTTTATTTATGTTTATTTAACCTTTATTTAAGTAGGCAAGTCAGATAAAAAACAAATTCTTATTCACAATGACGGCCTACCCCAGCCAAACTCTAACGACGCTGGGCCAATTGTGCGCCTACCTATGGGACTCCGATCACAGCCGGTTGTCGAACCAGGGTCTGTAGTGACACCTCTAGCACTGAGATGCAGCACCTTAGACCGCTTTACCACTCGGGAGGCTATGATTATCCGTTATCATGGTAGGATCCACATTATAATGTAGAAGTGTTCAAAAATATATGAACTCTGAATGTAGTAAAAGTCAGCAGGTGGTAGTCTATGCTTTATTTAGAAAGGAGAACATTGAACCCTCAGGATGAAAGCTGTATTTACCATAACCTGCTCATTAACTAAATCCCCAATGTTCTCCTCCTCCTCTTTTGTATTTAAAGGGGTCCTCCAGCTATTTTTGAAATTGTACTGTTGAAACACAATATCCCAAGTATAAATATAGTAAAGTGAGCACACTAAAGTGTAAAAAAACAATAACATTTTGAGCAAAATAGTGTTTTTTTAGACACAACTTCAATGGAGTAGGGCACAGGTGTCAAACTCATTCCCGGAGAGCCAAGTGCCTGCGGGTTTTCGCTTGTCCCTTAAACTTGACTGATGAATTAAGGTCACAAATTAGTAACTCGCCATACCTGTTTGTCTAGGCCTTAATTCAAAGGAAAAAACAAAACCCTGCAGACACTATGCCCTCCATTGAATGAATTTGAAACCTCTGCAGTAGGGCATTCAATGAGTTGGTCCTGGTGGGAATCCTCTGACGTCATTGGCCTCCCTCCTATCTTGAGGAACAATAGAGGAGCAATAGAGAACAAAATAGCAAAGCCCCCTCCCTTCTCCCCACCACACACACACACATACACACCTGGACCATCTGTTGAGATGTGCCTTTTGTTAAGTAAACCAGGTGTTAAATGAGTGAAAAGGAGACTGGAGTGCCACTTGACATTCAGCTTCATTGTTTGACTATTTAACCTCTTGGTCCTCCCCTGTGCATGCCACACCCTCTCCCAATGTAGTGTACATGTGAACACATTTCAAACAATGGCTGCATTATGTTCTGTGGTGCTTGAAAATAAAAGGAACACTTGTGGTAGACTGGAGCCATCAGAGTTAAGTTCACAGCTCGTTCATACTGAGCATTTAGGTTATAATGTCTTACCTTGAAAATGGGCATTAATAAACAGCAGAGCTGTAAAAGATCTACATGTATTTGCACAATCAACTGAGTCAGTGATTTCATCGCAATCTCACTCTCAATTTGCACAAATAACATGCAAATGTGTTGCAGCAGATTTCAAAGCCATTCAGGTGTCCTGAAATGCACAAAATCAACTTTTTGCATGTTATTGCACGAATTGTGTGTGAGACTGTGCTGATGGGTAACAGGGTTGACGTGTCATGAGCCATGTGCTTAGTTTTCCACAAAACACCAGAGCAGAACCAGTTCACCTGCTTTTACAATATGATTTGACTAGGTGTTCAAAGAATTACAAAAATAGTAGAGAGTTCAGCTCACATCACAGGGTTGACCTTAAACCGGATGGACAAATGTCAATTCATCATTAATCACATGAACCCTTTTCTCAACCAGCTGCAGAACATGTTTTGACAGTGGATTTAGAAGTGGATATGAAAAAATGATTCGCTTGAGCTTGATTGGTCAACTGCCCCAGCACTCCTGCATTAATTTACACTCGCGGCACCCTGCCCTTAAGGGCGGTATAGATCATTGGAAATGAGTCATTTGATTCGATTCAATTCCCCCTTCTGTAAATAAAAAATAAGTTTATCTGTTTAGATTTTTGGTCTCTGGATATACCAATATTCGTAAGCATTATATAATCTCCATAGGCCTATTTCCTTTGGGATGGCACGTGCTTTCTCTTTCAAAATGCAATGTTGTGACAGGCCTACCATAAACATGTTATCTATATAAATACAGTATAAAAGGGCTCCAGACAAACTTTTCCCCTGGTGCCACTAACGTTTTCAGTGGTTGGCACCAACCCAAGATTTGATCCCACCAAAATGTGGTCATTGGCTTCACACAATAGAAAAATGGGGAGTAATGTTATACAGTCATTCACAGCGCTATTGAGCTGGTTTGATTCAGTAAATACGTTTCAGATTGGCCTACATTTAATCTAAAATGTCCAAGCAGGAATAATGACAAATATATTTTTATGTCCCAACACTTAAACCAATGATTGGCATACTTTTTGGTTTGACAATTAGGCATTGTTGCTATCATTTTACTATAAAAATAAGGCTCCAGAATTGCAGAAATGGAATGTGTTTACATATTTTTGTTGTGTACAAATATCTATAGGCTAATTAATTTGGGAGTAAGTTCACCATTTGAGGAAGAGGAAACTCAAAACCTATTAGCTAGATCGCTAAATATAATTTCCATCTAGTTAGTCGTGTAACCTCCCCTGTTATTGGTAATGGTGAGAGGTTATCTTGTCTTGGGGTCATTATCTTTGTGCATCTGTAACTTTCTCACTCAGGTATATGGAACAAAATACAAAACTTTTGACAAAATGCAATACACTGTAAGTAAATTTGTCCTAGTTGCCTACTAGACACATTGAAATGGGGGGACTAGATACATAAAGTGCATTCATTTCTAAATTGCATTCATGTAGCCTGATATAAAAAACATTTGATATCAAATGCAACATGCTGGAGTATAGAGCCAAATTAAACGTTTTAGCTTCACTGTCCAAATGAATATGTAGGGGGGTGTATGTCTCAGACTTAAGCCATGTGCTGGTCATTAGCATGTCCATACCAGAATAATCTGTGTTGATGTGATGCTTCCTGTGGTGGAGATAAGGGAAGAGAGGAAGAAGAAAGTGCAGGGGAAGTTGAACAATCAAGTTCAAGTGAAGAATGGTTTCATATCCACTTCTAAATCCACTCTCAAAACATGTTCTGCAGTTGGTTGAGAAAAGGGTTAATGTGATTAATGATGAATTGACATTTGTCCATCCGGTTTAAGGTCAACCCTGTGACGTGAGCTGAACTCTCGTTTTAATATGGAAATACAATTATATTTGTAATTATTTTTCCCCCGAAAGAAACATTGAACATCTAGTCAAATCATATTGTAAAAGCAGGTGAACTGGTTCTGCTCTGGTGTTTTGCAGTGTTTTACACATTTGCATGTTATTTGTGCAAATTGAGTGTGAGACTGCATTGCAATCACTGACCCAGTTGATTGTGCAAATACATGTAGATCTTTTACAGCTCTGCTGTTTATCAATGGTCCTTTTCAGGGTAGGACATTATCACCTAAATGCTCAGTATGAAAGAGCTGTGAACTTAACTCTGATGGCTCCAGTCTACCACAAGTGTTCCTTTTATTTTCAAGCACCACAGAACATAATGCAGCCATTGTTTGAAATGTGTTCACATGTACACTACATCGGGAGAGGGTGTGGCATGCACAGGGGGAGGACCAAGAGGTTAAACAGTCAAACAATGAAGCTGAATGTCAAGTGGCACTCCAGTCTCCTTTTCACGTCATTTAACACCTGGTTTACTTAACAAAAGGCACATCTCAATAGATGGTCCAGGTGTGTATGTGTGTGTGTGGTGGGGAGAGGGGGGGGTGCTTTGCTATTTTGTTCTCTATTGCTCCTCTATTGTTCCTCAAGATAGGAGGGAGGCCAATGACGTCAGAGGATTCCCAACAGAACCAACTCATTGAATGCCCTACTCCAGAGGTTTCAAATTCATTCAATGGAGGGCATAGTGTCTGCAGGGTTTTCCTTTGAATTAAGGCCT
Source organism: Salvelinus namaycush (assembly GCF_016432855.1). Lineage (NCBI taxonomy): Eukaryota > Metazoa > Chordata > Actinopteri > Salmoniformes > Salmonidae > Salvelinus > Salvelinus namaycush. The sequence goes on along the minus strand of NC_052308.1, from coordinate 61,197,616 downwards.
AGACAAACAGGTGTGGGGAGTTACTAATTTGTGACCTTAATTCATCAGTCAAGTATAAGGGACAAGCGAAAACCCGCAGGCACTTGGCTCTCCGGGAATGAGTTTGACACCTGTGCCCTACTCCATTGAAGTTGTGTCTAAAAAAACACTATTTTGCTCAAAATGTTATTGTTTTTTTACACTTTAGTGTACTCACTTTACTATATTTATACTTGGGATATTGTGTTTCAACAGTACAATTTCAAAAATAGCTAGAGGACCTCTTTAAATACAAAGAGGAGGAGGAGAATATTGGGGATTTAGTTAATGAGCAGGTTATGGCAAATACAGCTTTCATCCTGAGGGTTCAATGTTCTCCTTTCTAAATAAAGCATAGACTACCACCTGCTGACTTTTACTACATTCAAAGTTCATATATTTTTGAACACTTCTACATTAATGTGGATGCTACCATGATAACGGATACTCATAGCCTCCCGAGTGGTAACGCGATCTAAGGTGCTGCATCTCAGTGCTAGAGGTGTCACTACAGACCCTGGTTTGATCCCGGGCTGTATCACAACCGGCCGTGATCGGAGTCCCATAGGTAGGCGCACAATTGGCCCAGCATCGTTAGAGTTTGGCTGGGGTAGGCCGTTATTGTGAATAAGAATTTGTTTTTATCTGACTTGCCTACTTAAATAAAGGTTAAATAAACATACATTTAAAAAAGGAATGAATAATGGTGAGTGAGAAAGTTACAGAGGCGTAAATATTATACCTCCACCAAAATGCTAACCTCTCGTGTTACTCCCATGGTAAAGGTGAGAGGTTATCACGTCTTGGGTTCATGATCTTTGTGCATCTGTTATTTTCTCACTCAGGTAAATGGAACTAAATACTCAACTTTTGACAAAATGTAATACACTCAAAGTAAATGTGTCCTAGTTGCCTAATAGACATATTCAAATGGGGGGACTAGATACATAAAGTGCATTCATTTCTAAATTGCATTCATGTAGCCTGATATAAAAAAACATTTGATATCAAATCCAAAATGCTGGAGTATAGAGCCAAATTAAACGTTTTAGCTTCACTGTCCAAATGAATATGTAGGGGTGTGTATGTCTCAGACTTAAGCTATATGCTGGTCATTAGCATGTCCATACCAGAACAATCTGTGTTGATGTGATGTTTCGTGTGGTGGAGATAAGGGAAGAGAGGAAGAAGAGAGGAAGAAGAGGGCAGGTGAGAAGGGGTGGTGATAAAAACTAAAATGGCTCAGTAGGCTGATTCCCTTTCATTCATTCATTCATTCAATCCCACTGTAGTCCATTAAAAAGCCATTGGAGACTCTTTCAGCTGCCCATACATGGCTTGAATGGATAGAATTTGGTTAGTGATAAGAGAACTCGATTTGTTTAGTTGGTATAAGTAAAGGAAAATACACTTTTAGAAACTAGTTTTACCTCTTGAGGTTTGCAGAATCATATTTTTTGGAAAAATAAATACTTAAATTAGCATACCATCAGTCATCTTTATAGTTGGGGGGGGGGGGGGGGGGGGGGGGGGGGGGGGGGGGGGGGGGGGGGGGGGGGGGGGGGGGGGGGGGGGGGGGGGGGAGGGGGGGTGGGGGGGTACAGTATTACTCTGAATGTAGTAAAAAGTCAGCAGGTGGTAGTCTATGCTTTATTTAGAAAGGAGAACATTGAACCCTCAGGAATGAAAGCTGTATTTGCCATAACCTGCTCATTAACTAATCCCCAAATTTTCTCGTCCCTCCTCTTTGTATTTAAAGGGGTCCTCCAGCTATTTTAAATGTTTACTGTTGAAACGGAAATGTAAATATCTTAAAGTGAGCACACTAAAGTGTAAAAAAACAAAAACATTTTGAGCTAAATAGTTTTTTGTTGTTATTGACACTACTGCAAAACTTTAATGGAGTAGGGCGACAGCTGCCAAGTGCTAATTTCAGGCAAAGCTGGTGGGGGTTATTTAAGACCAACCAGAAGCTGTAACTTGGTTGGTTGTGGCATACATTTTGCAAGGGTGAACACATTTGTCAGTATGCAGCCCTCGTTGTCTTCTGGGGCTCTCCTCAGCAGCTCAGAGTCGTCCGTTGTCCTCGAAGCGACGAGAAAAATATGTTTAGCTCGTCCGGTAGGGCGGTGTTGATGTCCTCGAAGTGGCTGGCTTTCTTTTTGTAATCCGTGATCATTAGGAGCCCCTGCCACATACGCCTCGTGTTCGACCCGTTGGATTGCTCCTCTACTTTGTGCATATACTTGTGTTTCGCTATATTGGAGTGTGGATTCTGAATGGTCGGACCAACGCTGTGCAGACCTGACCACTGGAACTTTCCTTTTGAGTCTTTGTTTGCAGGCGGCGATAAGCAAAATGGCGTTGTCAGATTTACTGAAAGGAGGAGGAGAGACGGCCTTACCTGTTTCTAAAAGACATGTAGCAGTAGTCAAGCCTGCAATTTACACGGGTAGGACAGTCATGTGTTGGTAATAATTCTGGAGCACGGACCTCAAATTACCTTTATAGTTTTCAAGATGTAGGATTTTCATAAGCAAAGTGTCATGATTATGTGGCAAGTGACACTTTACTTCTTGAAAGTCCAATATCTGCAAAACGTGACTGCTGACATGCAAAACATTTTGGGACTGTATCAACAGTGGTATAATGATAAAAAATACCAAAAGATAGTTTTTGCATGGAGTTTTCCTTTAATGTTGAGTTAGGCTATATGTTTTAGTAGGCATACAGACAATATCATTGCGATAAAATCTATTTCAATATCTGCCCAAATACAAAAAAAGATCAGTGGACTAATGGAAAAAAATGCCAAAATATCGTTTTTTTGTGGATTTTTCCTTGAATAAAGGAAAAGAACAAGAACAAGTGTAGAACTAACATAAAATTATAATAATTGTCATCTTCCCGTCTTCATGACGCTGACGTTTTAGAGAATATATATTCAATATCACAAACGAAAAAATATATTGTTATTCGGCTGCTTTTACTCCTTAGTATAGTGACAATGACACTTTTCTAGCGTTAGTATCGGCCTTTCTCCCCACACCTAATAATATCACATTGAGGGGTGCTGGCCACTGTCTGATGGCTATAGGTGAGAGACATATTAACAATATGAACAATCCATTACTAATTACCCATCTTTAATGGGAATGAAGACGTGGGCGGGGCAATCTATTGTGGGTGCAGTAGTCTAATTATAATATCTAAACTGAAGTGGGTCTGGGTATGATGTATAAAGTCCACTCTGGTGGGATCGAATTCAGACGAGTCTTCCTGCAGGAGAAGAGCCGTACGTGACCTGTAAAAAACGAAGCGTGCGTAATTTACAATGGCGAAATGGGAAATGCGAATGGACGTTCTAAAATGTTTGGCGGTGCTTGAGCTGGATGACATGGATTCAGACGGAAGGGGGGAACTTGATGAGATGTATCAAGAGATCTATGATGATAAATATGGCATTTTTTCAGTAGATTCCGATTCTGACTGTGAGGCGTATGGGATCCCTGCCAGGGTGCCAGCGGCACCACAACGCAAGCAGCAAAACTCCCGCAGTTGCTACAGTCAACATGGGCGCAAAAAAGCCCCTACGTTGCCCACTGTGGAGCCGTCACCAACTGAGATGGAGAGCGATAACAAGGGGGCGGACGGCACAGTTTGGGTGAAACAGCCTGTTGGTAACGCCACGGGTCGATTATTAACACAGAACGACACCAGAGTGGAATCAGGCCCTACACCATATGCAAAAGACAGAATCGACGGTGCCTACGCCAGCTTTCATTGTTTGTGTGACATGGAGATGTTGCAGCGCATCAGGGACTGTACTGTGGCCGAGGCGCACCGGGCGCAAGGAAAAAACACAACATGGGACTTGTCTGTGGAGGAATTGGAAGCATTCATTGCGGTCCTGTATGTCCGTGGGCTATACGGCAATAGACAAGCGTCTTTGGATGGCTACTGGTCATGTTTAAAATCAGATTTCTTTCGAGACACAATGCCAGTGGACCGCTTCACAGAAATCATGCGGTACCTGCGTTTTGACACAAGAGAGATCAGACGCCCCCGGACAAATTCGAACAAATTCGCCGTGGTCTCAGAAGTTTGGAACGCGTTTGTACGGAACTGCGTTGCATGTTACAAGCCAGGGTTGAACATCACTGTTGAGGAGCAACGGTTCCTTACAAGTGGGGAGGTCATCAAGTTTTCGTTGACCGCTGACGTAGACAGCAAGTACGTGCTAAATGTCATTCCTCATGTCGTTCCTTATTCGTGGGAAGATGAATCTCAGAAGCCTGAAAATGTGGCATTGAAGCTTGTGGAACCTTACCTCGGTGCGGGGAGAAATGTCACTACGGACAAGTTCTGCACATCCCTGCCATTAGCAAATAAGTTGATTGCCAACAATACCAACTTGGTCGGGGCCGTGAGTCATTGCGGACGAGAGCTGCCTCCCGTGATGCGTAATCAGACACAGACAAAGCTATACTCCACTACCGTGCTAAAGCATGACAAAGCAACCCTTACGGTTTACAGAAGTAACCCAAGAAAGAACGTCTGTATTCTGAGCACTATGCACCCGACTGTCGCCATCGGGAGCGACCGAACGAGAGAACCGGAGACCGTGACGTTCTATAATAGCAACAGGGTAGGTTTCACATTACGATATTTTTTAAACATCATGCCATACACGTGTCATGCACTTGCAGACTACCAAATGGGTCGTTGTTTTTCATTTGGGGATGTAATGCTAATCAATTGTATTCTATCCCATAGGTTGACGTAAATAGGATGACAAGAGAGCGCACGGTGGAGGTTGTGACAGGGTTGGAGAAAGGAGGTTCACACCGCTGGCCCCTTGCGGTATTCTTCAACCTTCTTGACCTGGCTGCAATCAACGCATATGTTTTGTTCACGCAATGCACCGCTAAGACAGTGTCAAGGAGAGATTTCGTCAAGGATCTGGCATTCGAGCTTCGCGAGAAGCACATGAGGGCCAGTGCCGCACCGCCTCCTCCCCTCCCACCCATCCAGGACACAGTCTGTGAAACGAAGACCCGGAGCAAGGTGCGCAGATCGACACGGAACAAGGCTCCTGAAAGCTGTGGGTAGTGCAACGGATTTGCTTGTGGGTCTTGCGCACGCAAATATCCAGAACAACAGAAGACGAGAGATGAATTCATGCGTTAGGCTAAAGGCGCATATCCCAAAGGCACAAGATACTGTCTCCAGTGAATTAACAACCGAGTCTGTGTTATAGCATGGATATATTGCCACTAATTCTCCTGTATGCATGTAATGTTTCAACATTGTGTTTTGCACCCTACCAATTGTGTTACAAATAAAATGCAGAAACTTGATAACATTGTATTTTTTATTCAAAGAAAAAAATAAAACAAGACAGTTTTACACGAATTGTCTTATCAATTGATAGCCATTACATTTATGAGTTATGTAATTAATGATGATTGTGACATTACCAAGTTTTGAGTGCAGATGATTTGATAGTGGATAAGACATACTTTTGTAATGTCCAGCCAGTTAGAATTGTGTCATTACTAAAAGCAAGACAAGTGACTATAAAGTATTATGCCAACACGTGTAACCCCTGAAAAGTCGGGTGTTTTAGTGTACTCTAATTCCTCTTCAACGTTTAGTAAAATATACACTAAATGATTACACCCTATATTATCATACAGTAATTGATAAATATATAGGCTAGGCTATGACAAGAGTAGGCTGCATGTGCAACAGCTATACCAGGGATTCTATGTTTTTTGGAGTATATAAAAACTGCTGGTAAAATGGCATATCGTTTTCTATTACTAAACTAGATATGCTGTTTACCTCAAGCATTTCATCATAAGATGATAATTAAACTAGAAAGGTACTAGAAAACATGACTTTGAATTGACAAGCGACATATGATGATCTCTCTTATGCAGCCTATATTGTTTGTCTTTAATGAAAGCTAATTGGAATTTACACAGTCACTACATTCAGAAGTAACGTACCATCCCATTCCTATCAGGGCCTGGCCAATTTGATTTACGACGCTTCTGACCGATTGTACGTCAATAGGAAAATATACAGTAAATATATATATATATTTTTTAAATGGTATGATGCAATACTCTTCAAGATGCTTTCTTCTTAACATACTTGCTTGCCCCTCCAAATAAAATATTTCAATATTTAAACAGAAAGAAGCATCAATCTCCGATAAAGGGCTGCAGGTAGCCTAGTGGTTAGAGTGTTGGACTAACAAGGTTGCAAGATCGAATCCCTGAGCTGACAAGGTACACATCTGTCGTTCTGCCCCAGTTAATCCACAGTTTTTAGGCCTGTAATTGAAAATAAGAAGTTGTACTTACTGACTTGGCTAGTTAAGAAAAATGAAGCATCTGAGTGAGAGCTAAACATTGCCCCTTTGTCTCTGTATGTGTTGCCCATGTATCTGATGTTGTCTGGGCCAAAAAGAGTATGGCATGTATTTTAACCAGACAGCAGCAGATACATGGACTGCATAAACTGAGTGTACAGTACAAAGCACCTTCCTGATATTGAGTTGCCCCCCCCCCCAACCTTTGCCATCAGAACAGTCTCAATTCGTCAGGGCATGGACTCTTCAAGTTGTCAAAAGCACTCCACAGGGATGCTGACCCATGTTGACTCCAAGCTTCCCACAGTTGTGTCAAGTTGTCTGGATGTCTTTGAGTGGTGGACCATTCTTGATACACACAGGAAACTGTTGAGGGTGAAAAACCCAGCAGCCCTGCAGTTTTGACATCTGCATTGCTTGCTTTCTGGGGCTTTAGGCTGGGTTACTGTATAACACTTTGTGACATCTGCTGATGTTAAAAGGGCTTTATAAATACATTTGATTGATTTATTTATTGACACAAACCATTGCGCCTGGCACCTACTACCATATCCCAGTCAAAAGCACTTAAATCTTTTGTCTTGCCCATTCACCCTCTGAAGTCACTTTAATAATTTTACCTACATGTACATATTACCTCAATTACCTCGACACCGGTGTCCCCGCACATTGACTCTGTACCGATATCCCCTGTATATAACCCCGCTATTTTTATTTACTGCTGCTCTTTAATTATTTGTTATTCTTATCTCTTACTTTTTAATTATTTTTGGGGTATTTTATTTAAATTGCATTGTTGGTTTAAGGGCTTGTACGTAAGCATTTCACTTTAAGGTCTACACCTGTTGTATTCGGCGCATGTGACAAATACAATTTGATTTGATTTGAATGGCACACATACACAATCCATGTCTCAATTGTCTCACGGCTAAAAATCCTTCTTTAACATGTCACCTCCCATTCATCTACACTGATTGAAGTGGATTTAACAAGTGACATCAATAATGGATTATAGCTTTCACCTGGATCCACCTGGTTAGTCAATGTCATGGAAAGAGCTGGTGTTCTTAATATTTTGTATACTCAGTGTATATCGGCATATAGTGAGTAAAAAATCATATCAAATCAAAAAAAATTGGTCACATACACATGGTTAGCAGATGTTAGTGCGAGTGTAGCGAAATGCTGGTGCTTCTAGTTCCGAACATGCAGTAATATCTAACAAGTAATCTAACAATTTCACAACAACTACCTTAAACAGGGGCACGAAACTCTGCAGTTGTTGAACCGATGTCTCTGAATATATCTCTTTCTGTAATGATTTAATCAGTTAAAATACTTGACATCCAATGAGAGCAAAATTATACTTTTTTAAAACATGATTTTAAGCTCTACATCAGGGATCATCAGCTGCGGGATGATTTTTTTCATGAATGGATGGACACCGGTCCGGAAAATAATTACAAATAATTTGTAGACTGCAAATTGACCACAAGAAGCCCAAACATGACACATTTCCATGCCCATACTGTGAGATGCTTAAGACAGCGCTACAGGGAGACAGGACGGACAGCTGATCATCCTCGCAGTGGCAGACCACGTGTAACAACACCTGCACAGGATCGGTACATCCGAACATCACACCTGCGGGACAGGTACAGGATGGCAACAACAACTAACCGAGTTACACCAGGAATGCCCAATCCCTCCATCAGTGCTCAGACTGTTCACAATAGGCCGAGAGAGGTTGGACTGAGGGCTTGTAGGCCTGTTGTAATGCAGGTCCTCATCAGATATCACCGGCAACAACGTTGTCTATGGGCACAAACCCACCATCGCTGGACCAGACAGGACTGGCAAAAAGTGCTCTTCACTGACGAGTCGCAGTTTTGTCTCACCAGCGGTGATGGTTGGATTCACGTTTATTGTCGAAGGAATGAGAGTTACACCAAGGCCTGTACTCTGGAGCGGGATCGATTTGGAGGTGGAGGGTCCATCATGGTCTGTGGCGATGTGTCACAGCATCATCGGACTGAGCTTGTTGTCATTGCAGGCAATCTCAACGCTGTGCGTTACAGTGAAGACATCCTCCTCCCTCATGTGGTACCCTTCCTGCAGGCTCATCCTGACATGACCCTCTAGCATGACAATGCCACCAGCCATGCTGCTCGTTCTGAGCATGATTTCCTCCAAGACAGGAATGTCAGTGTTCTGCCATGGCCAGCGAAGAGCCCGGATCTCAATCCCATTGAGCACGTCTGGGACCTGTTGGATCGGATGGTGAGGGCTAGGGCCATTCCCCCCAGAAATGTCCAGGAACTTGCAGGTGCCTTGGTGGAAGAGTTGGGTAACATCTCACAGCAAGAACTGGCAAATCTGGTTCACGAGGAGCAGATGCACTGCAGTACTCAATGCAGCTGGTGGCCACACCAGAAACTAACTGTTACTTTTGATTTTGACCCCCCCTTTGTTCAGGGACATAGTATTTAATTTCTGTCACATGTCTGTGGAACTTGTTCAGTTTATGTCTCAGTTGTTGAATCTTGTTATGTTCATACAAATATTTACACATGTTAAGTTTGCTGAAAATAAACGCAGTTGACAGTGAGAGTACGTTTCTCTTTTAGCTGTGTTTATATCTCTCTCTTATGCATGTGTCACACCCTGGCCTTAGTATTCTTTGTTTTCATTATTATTTTTAGGTAGGTCAGGGTGTGACATGGGGAATGTTTGTGTTTTGTCGTTTTGGGTGGTTATATGGTAAAGGGGGTGTTGGGTGTAGTGTATGAGTTTGTGTTGAGTAAATGTTTCTAGGTATGTCTATGGTTGAGTGAATGTGTCTAGGTATGTCTATGGTTGCCTGAGTGGTTCTCAATCAGAGACAGATGTCTTTCATTTGTCTCTGATTGGGAGCCATATTTAAGGCAGCCATGGGCATCATGCATTTGTGGGTAATTGTCTATGTCTATGTTGAACGTTTGTTGCTTGTCTGTGCACTAACGTTTGTAGCTTCACGGTCGTCAGTTTGTTATTTTGTTAGTTTGTGTATAGTTGTTCGTTTCTTGTTTTTTCTCTCTTCTAAAATTAAAGAAGATGTATTTGCACACGCTGCGCCTTGGTCCTCTCTCTCACCCTTAGACGATCGTGACAGAATTACCCACCAAACCAGGACCAAGCAGCGTGAAAGGATGGAACAGCGCTTAGTGGAGGAATGGACCCGGGAAAAGGATAAGTGGAGAACAACCTGGGAAGAGATAGACAGGTGGGTGTGCGATCCAGAGAAAGTGCCGGAGCCTGCCTGGGATTCGCTGGAGCAGTGCGAGGAGGGTTACAGGATTATGGAGTTGGAGAAAGGAGCACGAAGGCGCGGTAGGAAACCCTCGAGGAAACGCCAAAAATTTATTGGGGAGGGGCTCATGGGGAGTGTGGCGAGTCCAGATAGGAGATCTGCGTCAACTTTCCGTGCTACCCGTGAGGACCTTAAGAAGGAACCTGAGCCAGTCGGGCTGAATTTGGAGGTGAGCAATGGGACTGATACAGAGACTGTTAAGGATTTATTGGGGAGGTTGGAGGAGAGTGAAATGAGGGAGCTGCTGTGTTGGTGCGTGAGGCACAAAATCCACCCGACAGAGCGTGTGCGGGAAGTGATGTTACCTGAGTCAGCTCTCCTTGCTCATCCCGAGGTGCGTGCTAACCGTCTGGGAATGACAGTCCCATGAACCAGGCCTCCTGTACGCCTCCCTAGTCCTGCACCTCCTGTAGCAGCCCCACGTACTAACTCTCCTGTGGCAGCCCCTCGTACCAGTCCTCCAGTTCCGGCACCACGCACCAAGCCTTTTGTGCGTCTCCAGAGTCCAGTACGTCCTGTTTCTCCTCCCCGCACTAGCCCTGAGATGCGTGTCCCCAGCCCGGTACCTCCAGTTCCGGCACCACGCACCAAGCCTTTTGTGCGTCTCCAGAGTCCAGTACGTCCTGTTTCTCCTCCCCGCACTAGCCCTGAGATGCGTGTCCCCAGCCCGGTACCACCAGTTCCGGCACCACGCACTAGGCCTAATGTGCGTCTCCAGGGTCCAGTATGCCCTGTTCCTCCTCCCCGCACTAGCCCTGAGATGCGTGTCCCCAGCCCGGTACCACCAGTTCCGGCACCACGCACTAGGCCTAATGTGCATCTCCAGGGTCCAGTATGCCCTGTTCCTCATCCCCGCACTAGCCTGAAGGTGCGTGTCTTTAGCCCGGTACTTCCAGTTCCGGCACCACGCACCAGGCCTACAGTGCGTCTCAGCCGGCCAGAGTCTGCCGTCTGCACAGCGGTGCCTGAACTGCCCGTCTGCCAAGCGCCATCTGAGCCACCCGTCTGCCAAGCGCCATCTGAGCCATCAGTCTACCCAGCGCCATCTGAGCCATCTGTCGGCCAGTGCCCTCTGAGCCATCTGTCTGCCCAGTGCCATCTGAGCCATCTGTCTGCCCAGTGCCATCTGAGCCATCTGTCTGCCCAGTGCCATCTGAGCCATCTGTCTGCCCAGTGCCATCTGAGCCATCTGTCTGCCCAGTGCCATCTGAGCCATCTGTCTGCCCAGTGCCATCTGAGCCATCTGTCTGCCCAGTGCCATCTGAGCCATCCGTCTGCCCAGTGCCATCTGAGCCATCCGTCTGCCCAGTGCCATCTGAGCCATCCGTCTGCCAAGTGCCATCTGAGCCATCCGTCTACCCAGCGCCATCTGAGCCATCCGTCTGCCCCGAGCCATTAGAGCCGCCCGTCTGTCCCGAGCCGTCAGAGCCGTTCGTCAGTCAGGAGCCGCTAGAGCCGTTCGTCAGTCAGGAGCCGCTAGAGCCATTCGTCAGTCAGGATCTGCCAGAGCCGCCAACCAGACAGGATCTGCCAGAGCCGCCAACCAGACAGGATCTGCCAGAGCCGCCAACCAGACAGGATCTGCCAGAGCCGCCAACCAGACAGGATCTGCCAGAGCCGCGAACCAGACAGGATCTGCCAGAGCCGCCAGCCAGCCATGTGCAGCCAGATCCGTCAGCCAGCCATGAGCAGCCAGATCCGTCAGCCAGCCATGAGCAGCCAGATCCGTCAGCCAGCCATGAGCAGCCAGATCCGTCAGCCAGCCATGAGCAGCCAGATCCGTCAGCCAGCCATGAGCAGCCAGATCCGTCAGCCAGCCATGATGCTGTAATGATCACCATTTTTCTAACCCTAAACCTAACCCTGATTGACATAAAATAGCATGCAACAAAAGACTATTTGTCCCATGATTTTCTCAAATGGTTCATCTTTACCGTACATATACACATATATATATATATAAATATATAATATATATATATATATATATATATATATATATATATATATTGTAACGACCCTCCTAAAGCAGCTACGTTGTATTGCACCAGAGTTATATATTAGAACGAACACAATTCTATGAAAGAATTCTAACCTCATTTTCATAATGGTCAAATAGAAGTGCAAATTCTGATACAGGACTACTCACTTCTTCATCTTCCTCTTCTTCATAGTCTATTACAAATGTATCTCCTTTCGAAACTAATTACATTACCCGGCAACTGAGTGAGACGATGCACGCATGACTGCGCCAGCTGATCCTGTTGCTCAAAGGAAAGAGGTATTTTTGAGAAATGCTACCAAACAGCACCTTAAAGCACAAGATCTGGGATGTACGAGAGGACATTTAGATGTGGTTAGATTATCAAGTATTAAAATGCCACTGCAGTTACTTGGAAAACGTGTTCAGCATACGTTTAGTGGAAACGTTTTAGATACAGAATATGATGCAACAGTGGTAGACATTAGAACATCAGATGACATTTATGAGTTTAGAATCAAATATGACAAAACTTGTAATATGCCCTGGTTGCCCTTATGGTCAGGAATATCAAGAAAACCGTACACAACTAATCCTAGTTTGTACAAAGGATCTGGTAGGGGGAAAAATTGAACACATGTTTATTAGCAGCGAGGATGGAAGTGTGTGCTGGTTGCAACAACTACTACACTCTTCAGGTTACTGATGAGCTGATCCAATGACAGCCGTTTCCCATGTTTTGACAAGTTCAAAATTTAATTCTCGTTTTTCTGGCCTAATAACAAAGCGTCTAACTTTTTACTGTGCTGTCACGGCTGGTATTTTGTCCACATCACTTAAATTAGCTATCTGCTCATCCACTTCCTCCACACGGGTCCAGAACCCACCATATTTGCCCATGTCTACAGTAATCTGTTGTTTTTACTGACTCCCTGAAGGTCGTTTTGCTTTTGTCTATCTTGTTTCTCTTTAAGTGCCTGCAGTCTAGTCTCTCTTATTTTGACATGCGCTCACGATATATGGCTCTCTGTCCTTTAACTGATGCCCTAGATGTTTCAAGGACCTTAGCTTTCCTCTCAGGACCTAAACTAGCCAACCATTCCCAAGACCTATTCTGTTTAAACATGATCATGCCCTCTAATGCTACCTTCCTTGCCCTCGTCTTTAATCTTATTAACTGATTAAATATCCCAAGATCCCTCTCACACGCAACGTGTGTTTCTGGAGCAGATTCTAATGCTTTATACTGTTCGTCAGATACACTGTCGTACCGTCCATGCTTTCACTAGACTAGCAAAACTTTGCTCCAGAGCTTGTTTTGTCATGTCATCCAACTCTTCGGATTCTTGTGCTATAAGTTTGTCGAAGATGGGTCCCCTGTGGACGTCTACGCCATCAAACAAAGTGACCTCACCTCTAATGAAAGTGCTGCTGTCTGCCTGCCACTCTGTGAGCTTTCTAACAAGCACTATACCTGTTGTTCATTGCAAGGAAATGTTCTTTCTTTCCAAGGACTTTCCAGAATGGTTCTGTAAGCTGTTTGGATATAAGGCATAATGCCCTACATCCCCGCAATGAACTGAATGACATTCAGATCAGCATGAATGGCTTGAATTAACCTGTTTTCATTTTGGGTGAGTCTCGTGAAGTCCAACAAGTCAGTGTAGAGATAGTAAACACCTGCTGCATTGTGGAACATCACATTTATGCGGTTTCCTTTGAGAGTAACTTAAGGAACGTCGTCAGAACCATTCTTGTTAAGCAAGAATGTTCTGAATTTGACTGGCTTGCCACTCTCCTCACATGCACGTTCCTGTACTGCTTTACATCCAGTTCGGATAAGCCTAACTGTACCACTCTCACAGCCTAATGTGTGTGTGGGATCTACTTTAGCACTACCTACCTTGTCCTGTTGGAAAATAAGGGATTCCCACATAGCTAATGTTGTACCCGCCTGATGTGCCAGCCCATCAATAACGTGCATACCGCAAAATAGCTCATTGACAAGAGAAAGTCTAGCCTTTTCTGTGTCATCTAAGTCATTGACGCAGTCATTGACGCAGACGCAGTCAGTCAGGAAAGCAAAGGCTAGCTTTTTCAAGCAGAAATTTGCATCCTGTAGCTCTAACTCCAAAAAGTTCTGGGACACTGTAAAGTCCATGGAGAACAAGAGCACCTCCTCCCAGCTGCCCACTGCACTGAGGCTAGGTAACACGGTCACCACCGATAAATCCATGATAATTGAAAACTTCAACAAGCATTTCTCAACGACTGGCCATGCCTTCCACCTGGCTACTCCAACCTCGGCCAACAGCTCCGCCCCCCCCTGCAGCTACTCGCCCATGCGTCCCCAGCTTCTCCTTTACCCAAATCCAGATGGCAGATGTTCTTAAAGAGCTGCAAAACCTGGACCCATACAAATCAGCTGGGCTTGATAATCTAGACCCTCTATTTCTGAAACTATCCGCCGCCATTGTCGCAACCCCTATTACCAGCCTGTTCAACCTGTCTTTCATATCGTCTGAGATCCCCAAGGATTGGAAAGCTGCCGCGGTCATCCCTCTCTTCAAAGGGGGAGACACCCTGGATCCAAACTGTTACAGACCTATATCCATCCTGCCCTGCCTATCTAAGGTCTTCGAAAGCCAAGTTAATAAACAGATCACTGACCATCTCGAATCCCACCGTACCTTCTCCGCTGTGCAATCCGGTTTCCGAGCCGGTCACGGGTGCACCTCAGCCACGCTCAAGGTACTAAACGATATCATAACCGCCATTGATAAAAGACAGTACTGTGCAGCCGTCTTCATCGACCTGGCCAAGGCTTTCGACTCTGTCAATCACCATATTCTTATCGGCAGACTCAGTAGCCTCGGTTTTTCTGATGACTGCCTTGCCTTGTTCACCAACTACTTTGCAGACAGAGTTCAGTGTGTCAAATTGGAGGGGATGTTGTCCGGACCTCTGGCAGTCTCTGTGGGGGTACCACAGGGTTCAATTCTCGGGCTGACTCTTTTCTCTGTATATATCAATGATGTTGCTCTTGCTGCGGGCGATTCCCTGATCCACCTCTCCGCAGACGACACCATTCTGTATACTTCTGGCCCTTCCTTGGACACTGTGCTATCTAACCTCCAAACGAGCTTCAATGCCATACAACACTCCTTCTGTGGCCTCCAACTGCTCTTAAACGCTAGTAAAACCAAATGCATGCTTTTCAACCGTTCGCTGCCTGCACCCGCCCGCCCGACTAGCATCACCACCCTGGACGGTTCCGACCTAGAATATGTGGACATCTATAAATACCTAGGTGTCTGGCTAGACTGTAAACTCGCCTTCCAGATTCATATTAAACATCTCCAATCCAAAATCAAATCAAGAATCGGCTTTCTATTTCGCAACAAAGCCTCCTTCACTCACGTCGCAAAACTCACCCTCGTAAAACTGACTATCCTACCGATCCTTGACTTCGGCGATGTCATCTACAAAATAGCTTCCAATACTCTACTCAGCAAACTAGATGCAGTTTATCATAGTGCCATCCGTTTTGTTACCAAAACACCTTATACCACCCACCACTGCGACCTGTATGCTCTAGTCGGCTGGCCCTCGCTACATATTCGTCGCCAGACCCACTGACTCCAGGTCATCTATAAGTCCATGCAGGTAAAGCTCCGCCTTATCTTAGTTCACTGGTCAAGATATCAACACCCACCCGTAGCACGCGCTCCAGCAGGTATGTCTCACTGATCATCCCAAAAGCCAACACCTCATTTGGCCGCCTTTCCTTCCAGTTCTCTGCTGCCTGTGACTGGAACGAATTGCAAAAATTGCTGAAGTTGGACACTTTTATTTCCCTCACCAACTTTAAACATCTGCTATCTGAGCAGCTAACCGATCGCTGCAGCTGTACATAGTCCATCTGTAAACAGCCCACCCAATTTACCTACCTCATCCCCTTACTGTTTTTATTTATTTACCTTTCCGCTCTTTTGCACACCAGTATCTCTACTTGCTCATGATCATCTGATGATTTATCACTCCAGTGTTAATCTGCTAAATTGTAATTATTCGCTCCTGTGGCCTATTTATTGCCTACCTCATTCCTTTTGCACACAATGTATATAGACTCATTTTTTCCCCTACTGTGTTATTGACTTGTTTATTGTTTACTCCATGTGTAACTCTGTGTTGTTGTCTGTTCACACTGCTATGCTTTATCTTGGCCAGGTCGCAGTTGTAAATGAGAACTTGTTCTCAACTAGCCTTCCTGGTTAAATAAAGGTGAAATAAAATACAATAAAATTGAACCCATCTACAATATCTGGTAATATGTTTGACCTGAACTGGGATAGAATCTCATTAAATGTTTTCTTTACGCTCGCTCTGACACCCATTAAGTTTGTTATTTTTGTAGACATGTCTTTGAAGTGATGATCGCGTGAAAACTCTGTTTTACCACGATTGACAACATCCTGTACCATTTCAACAATGGTGTCAAATCAAATCAAATTTAATTGGTCACATACACATGGTTAGCAGATGTTAATGCGAGTGTAGCGAAATGCTTGTGCTTCTAGTTCCGACAGTGCAGTAATATCTAGCAAGTAATCTAACAATTTCACAACAACTACCTTATACAGACAAGTGTAAAGGGATGAATAAGAATATGTACATATAAATATATGGATGAGCGATGGCTGAACGGCATAGGCAAGATGCAGTAGATGGTATAGAGTACAGTATATACATATGAGATGAGTAATTTAGGGTATGTAAACATTATTTAAAGTGGCATTGTTTAAAGTGACTATACATTTATTACATCCAATTATTAAAGTGGCTAGAGATTTGAGTGTATGTTTGCAGCAGCCACTCAATGTTAGTGATGGCTGTTTAACAGTCTGATGGCCTTGAGATAGAAGCTGTTTTTCAGTCTCTCAGTCCCAGCTTTGATGCACCTGTACTGACCTCGCCTTCTGGATGATAGCGGGGTGAACAGGCAGTGGCTCGGGTGGTTGTTGTCCTTGGTGATTTTTTTGGCCTTCCTGTGACATCGGGTGATGTAGGTGTCCTGGAGGTCAGATAGTTTGCCCCCGGTGATGCGTTGTGCAGACCTCACTACCCTCTGGAGAGCCTTAAGGTTGTGGGCGGAGCAGTTGCCATACCAGGCTGTGATAAAGCCCAACAGGATGCTCTCAATTGTGTATCTGTAAAAGTTTGTGAGTGTTTTTGGTGACAAGCCAAATTTCTTCAGCCTCCTGAGGTTGAAGAGGCGCTGTTGAGCTGTTGAGCTCCCCATATTAATCAGGATAATCTCTTCTTTCTAATTATTTAAGGCTGGGCAGTGTATCTCGTTGTCATCGATCGCTAGCCCCAAAATACTTTTTGCCCTTGGACCGCTGAACTCCCCCCATTGTTTTCCTATGAAGGGGCATGCTGGTATATTTCGCCAAATATCTCTCATTGCTGCACATCTAAAGTTTGCAAAAGAGCACCTGCATGTTCCACAGCACTACTGGCAAAATATTCTGTGGACAGATGAAACTAAAGATGAAACTTCCCATGTTTATCAAGACATTTTGCAGGAGAATGCAGGAGAATTGTCCGCCAATTGAAGCTCAACAGAAGTTGGGTGATGCAACAGGACAACGACCCAAAACACAGAAGTAACTCAACAACAGAATGGCTTCAACAGAAGAAAATACGCTTTCTAGAGTGGCCCAGTCAGAGTCCTGACTTCAACCCGATTGAGATGCTGTGGCATGACCTCGAGAGCGGTTCACACCAGACATCCCGAGAGTATTACTGAACTGAAACAGTTTTGTAAACTGTAACTGTAACTGTAAGAGGAATGGTCCAAAATTCCTCCTGACCGTTGTGCTGGTCTGATACGCAACTACAGAAAACGTTTGGTTGAGGTTATTGCTGCCAAAAAAGGGTCAACCAGTTATTAAATCCAAGGGTTCCCATACGTTTTCCACCCTGTACTGTGAATGTTTACACGGTGTGTTCAATAAAGACATGAAAACGTATCAATCATTGTTTGTGTGTTATTAGTTTAAGCTGACTGTGTTTGTCTATTGTTGTGACTTAGATGAAGATCAGATCAAATTTTATGACAATTTTTATGATTTATGCAGAAATCCAGGTAATTCCAAAGGGTCACAAACTTTTCTTGCCACTGTATGCCTCTGTAACTTTCTCACTCAACATTATTCATTCATTTTTTATTTATGTTTATTTAACCTTTATTTAAGTAGGCAAGTCAGATAAAAACAAATTCTTATTCACAATGACGGCCTACCCCAGCCAAACTCTAACGATGCTGGGCCAATTGTGCGCCTACCTATGGGACTCCGGTCACGGCTGTTTGTGATACAGCCTGGGATCGAACCAGGCTCTGTAGTGACACCTCTAGCACTGAGATGCAGCACCTTAGACCGCTTTACCACTCGGGAGGCTATGATTATCCGTTATCATGGTAGGATCCACATTATAATGTAGAAGTGTTCAAAAATATATGAACTCTGAATGTAGTAAAAGTCAGCAGGTGGTAGTCTATGCTTTATTTAGAAAGGAGAACATTGAACCCTCAGGATGAAAGCTGTATTTGCCATAACCTGCTCATTAACTAAATCCCCAATGTTCTCCTCCTCCTCTTTTGTATTTAAAGGGGTCCTCCAGCT
Organism: Salvelinus namaycush; assembly: GCF_016432855.1. Taxonomy (NCBI): domain Eukaryota; kingdom Metazoa; phylum Chordata; class Actinopteri; order Salmoniformes; family Salmonidae; genus Salvelinus; species Salvelinus namaycush. The sequence goes on along the minus strand of NC_052308.1, from coordinate 61,179,197 downwards.
ATTTTTGAAATTGTACTGTTGAAACACAATATCCCAAGTATAAATATAGTAAAGTGAGCACACTAAAGTGTAAAAAAACAATAACATTTTGAGCAAAATAGTGTTTTTTTAGACACAACTTCAATGGAGTAGGGCACAGGTGTCAAACTCATTCCCGGAGAGCCAAGTGCCTGCGGGTTTTCGCTTGTCCCTTAAACTTGACTGATGAATTAAGGTCACAAATTAGTAACTCGCCATACCTGTTTGTCTAGGCCTTAATTCAAAGGAAAAAACAAAACCCTGCAGACACTATGCCCTCCATTGAATGAATTTGAAACCTCTGCAGTAGGGCATTCAATGAGTTGGTCCTGGTGGGAATCCTCTGACGTCATTGGCCTCCCTCCTATCTTGAGGAACAATAGAGGAGCAATAGAGAACAAAATAGCAAAGCCCCCTCCCTTCTCCCCACCACACACACACACATACACACCTGGACCATCTGTTGAGATGTGCCTTTTGTTAAGTAAACCAGGTGTTAAATGAGTGAAAAGGAGACTGGAGTGCCACTTGACATTCAGCTTCATTGTTTGACTATTTAACCTCTTGGTCCTCCCCTGTGCATGCCACACCCTCTCCCAATATAGTGTACATGTGAACACATTTCAAACAATGGCTGCATTATGTTCTGTGGTGCTTGAAAATAAAAGGAACACTTGTGGTAGACTGGAGCCATCAGAGTTAAGTTCACAGCTCGTTCATACTGAGCATTTAGGTTATAATGTCTTACCTTGAAAATGGCCATTAATAAACAGCAGAGCTGTAAAAGATCTACATGTATTTGCACAATCAACTGAGTCAGTGATTTCATCGCAATCTCACTCTCAATTTGCACAAATAACATGCAAATGTGTTGCAGCAGATTTCAAAGCCATTCAGGTGTCCTGAAATGCACAAAATCAACTTTTTGCATGTTATTGCACGAATTGTGTGTGAGACTGTGCTGATGGGTAACAGGGTTGACGTGTCATGAGCCATGTGCTTAGTTTTCCACAAAACACCAGAGCAGAACCAGTTCACCTGCTTTTACAATATGATTTGACTAGGTGTTCAAAGAATTACAAAAATAGTAGAGAGTTCAGCTCACATCACAGGGTTGACCTTAAACCGGATGGACAAATGTCAATTCATCATTAATCACATGAACCCTTTTCTCAACCAGCTGCAGAACATGTTTTGACAGTGGATTTAGAAGTGGATATGAAAAAATGATTCGCTTGAGCTTAATTGGTCAACTGCCCCAGCACTCCTGCATTAATTTACACTCGCGGCACCCTGCCCTTAAGGGCGGTATAGATCATTGGAAATGAGTCATTTGATTCGATTCAATTCCCCCTTCTGTAAATAAAAAATACGTTTATCTGTTTAGATTTTTGGTCTCTGGATATACCAATATTCGTAAGCATTATATAATCTCCATAGGCCTATTTCCTTTGGGATGGCACGTGCTTTCTCTTTCAAAATGCAATGTTGTGACAGGCCTACCATAAACATGTTATCTATATAAATACAGTATAAAAGGGCTCCAGACAAACTTTTCCCCTGGTGCCACTAACGTTTTCAGTGGTTGGCACCAACCCAAGATTTGATCCCACCAAAATGTGGTCATTGGCTTCACACAATAGAAAAATGGGGAGTAATGTTATACAGTCATTCACAGTGCTATTGACATGGTTTGATTCAGTAAATACGTTTCAGATTGGCCTACATTTAATCTAAAATGTTCAAGCAGGAATAATGACAAATATATTTTTATGTCCCAACACTTAAACCAATGATTGGCATACTTTTTGGTTCGACAATTAGGCATTGTTGCTATCATTTTACTATAAAAATAAGGCTCCAGAATTGCAGAAATGGAATGTGTTTACATATTTTTGTTGTGTACAAATATCTATAGGCTAATTAATTTGGGAGTAAGTTCACCATTTGAGGAAGAGGAAACTCAAAACCTATTAGCTAGATCGCTAAATATAATTTCCATCTAGTTAGTCGTGTAACCTCCCCTGTTATTGGTAATGGTGAGAGGTTATCTTGTCTTGGGGTCATTATCTTTGTGCATCTGTAACTTTCTCACTCAGGTATATGGAACAAAATACAAAACTTTTGACAAAATGCAATACACTGTAAGTAAATTTGTCCTAGTTGCCTACTAGACACATTGAAATGGGGGGACTAGATACATAAAGTGCATTCATTTCTAAATTGCATTCATGTAGCCTCCTATAAAAAACATTTGATATCAAATGCAACATGCTGGAGTATAGAGCCAAATTAAACGTTTTAGCTTCACTGTCCAAATGAATATGTAGGGGGGTGTATGTCTCAGACTTAAGCCATGTGCTGGTCATTAGCATGTCCATACCAGAATAATCTGTGTTGATGTGATGTTTCGTGTGGTGGAGATAAGGGAAGAGAGGAAGAAGAAAGTGCAGGGGGAGTTGAACAATCAAGTTCAAGTGAAGAATGGTTTCATATCCACTTCTAAATCCACTGTTCTGCAGTTGGTTGAGAAAAGGGTTAATGTGATTAATGATGAATTGACATTTGTCCATCCGGTTTAAGGTCAACCCTGTGACGTGAGCTGAACTCTCGTTTTAATATGGAAATACAATTATATTTGTAATTATTTTCCCCCCGAAAGAAACATTGAACATCTAGTCAAATCATATTGTAAAAGCAGGTGAACTGGTTCTGCTCTGGTGTTTTGCAGTGTTTTACACATTTGCATGTTATTTGTGCAAATTGAGTGTGAGACTGCATTGCAATCACTGACCCAGTTGATTGTGCAAATACATGTAGATCTTTTACAGCTCTGCTGTTTATCAATGGTCCTTTTCAGGGTAAGACATTATCACCTAAATGCTCAGTATGAAAGAGCTGTGAACTTAACTCTGATGGCTCCAGTCTACCACAAGTGTTCCTTTTATTTTCAAGCACCACAGAACATAATGCAGCCATTGTTTGAAATGTGTTCACATGTACACTACATTGGGAGAGGGTGTGGCATGCACAGGGGAGGACCAAGAGGTTAAACAGTCAAACAATGGAGCTGAATGTCAAGTGGCACTCCAGTCTCCTTTTCACGTCATTTAACACCTGGTTTACTTAACAAAAGGCACATCTCAATAGATGGTCCAGGTGTGTATGTGTGTGTGTGGTGGGGAGAGGGGGGGGTGCTTTGCTATTTTGTTCTCTATTGCTCCTCTATTGTTCCTCAAGATAGGAGGGAGGCCAATGACGTCAGAGGATTCCCAACAGAACCAACTCATTGAATGCCCTACTCCAGAGGTTTCAAATTCATTCAATGGAGGGCATAGTGTCTGCAGGGTTTTCCTTTGAATTAAGGCCTAGACAAACAGGTGTGGGGAGTTACTAATTTGTGACCTTAATTCATCAGTCAAGTATAAGGGACAAGCGAAAACCCGCAGGTACTTGGCTCTCCGGGAATGAGTTTGACACCTGTGCCCTACTCCATTGAAGTTGTGTCTAAAAAAACACTATTTTGCTCAAAATGTTATTGTTTTTTTACACTTTAGTGTACTCACTTTACTATATTTATACTTGGGATATTGTGTTTCAACAGTACAATTTCAAAAATAGCTAGAGGACCTCTTTAAATACAAAGAAGAGGAGGAGAATATTGGGGATTTAGTTAATGAGCAGGTTATGGCAAATACAGCTTTCATCCTGAGGGTTCAATGTTCTCCTTTCTAAATAAAGCATAGACTACCACCTGCTGACTTTTACTACATTCAAAGTTCATATATTTTTGAACACTTCTACATTAATGTGGATGCTACCATGATAACGGATACTCATAGCCTCCCGAGTGGTAACGCGATCTAAGGTGCTGCATCTCAGTGCTAGAGGTGTCACTACAGACCCTGGTTTGATCCCGGGCTGTATCACAACCGGCCGTGATCGGAGTCCCATAGGTAGGCGCACAATTGGCCCAGCATCGTTAGAGTTTGGCTGGGGTAGGCCGTTATTGTGAATAAGAATTTGTTTTTATCTGACTTGCCTACTTAAATAAAGGTTAAATAAACATACATTTAAAAAAGGAATGAATAATGGTGAGTGAGAAAGTTACAGAGGCGTAAATATTATACCTCCACCAAAATGCTAACCTCCCGTGTTACTCCCATGGTAAAGGTGAGAGGTTATCACGTCTTGGGTTCATGATCTTTGTGCATCTGTTATTTTCTCACTCAGGTAAATGGAACTAAATACTCAACTTTTGACAAAATGTAATACACTCAAAGTAAATGTGTCCTAGTTGCCTAATAGACATATTCAAATGGGGGACTAGATACATAAAGTGCATTCATTTCTAAATTGCATTCATGTAGCCTGATATAAAAAACATTTGATATCAAATCCAAAATGCTGGAGTATAGAGCCAAATTAAACGTTTTAGCTTCACTTTCCAAATGAATATGTAGGGGTGTGTATGTCTCAGACTTAAGCTATATGCTGGTCATTAGCATGTCCATACCAGAACAATCTGTGTTGATGTGATGTTTCCTGTGGTGGAGATAAGGGAAGAGAGGAAAAAGAGAGGAAGAAGAGGGCAGGTGAGAAGGGGTGGTGATAAAAACTAAAATGGCTCAGTAGGCTGATTCCCTTTCATTCATTCATTCATTCAATCCCACTGTAGTCCATTAAAAAGCCATTGGAGACTCTTTCAGCTGCCCATACATGGCTTGAATGGATAGAATTTGGTTAGTGATAAGAGAACTCGATTTGTTTAGTTGGTATAAGTAAAGAAAAATACACTTTTAGAAACTAGTTTTACCTCTTGAGGTTTGCAGAATCATATTTTTTGGAAAAATAAATACTTAAATTAGCATACCATCAGTCATCTTTATAGTTGGGGGGGGGGGGGGGGGGTACAGTATTAACTCTGAATGTAGTAAAAGTCAGCAGGTGGTAGTCTATGCTTTATTTAGAAAGGAGAACATTGAACCCTCAGGATGAAAGCTGTATTTGCCATAACCTGCTCATTAACTAAATCCCCAAATGTTCTCGTCCTCCTCTTTTGTATTTAAAGGGGTCCTCCAGCTATTTTTAAATGTTTACTGTTGAAACGGAAATGTAAATATCTTAAAGTGAGCACACTAAAGTGTAAAAAAACAAAAACATTTTGAGCTAAATAGTTTTTTGTTGTTGTTGACACTACTGCAAACTTTAATGGAGTAGGGCACAGCTGCCAAAGTGCTAATTTCAGGCAAAGCTGGTGGGGTTATTTAAGACCAACCAGAAGCTGTAACTTGGTTGGTTGTGGCATACATTTTGCAAGGGTGAACACATTTGTCAGTATGCAGCCCTCGTTGTCTTCTGGGGCTCTCCTCAGCAGCTCAGAGTCGTTGTTGTCCTCGAAGCACGAGAAAAATATGTTTAGCTCGTCCGGTAGGGCGGTGTTGATGTCCTCGAAGTGGCTGGCTTTCTTTTTGTAATCCGTGATCATTAGGAGCCCCTGCCACATACGCCTCGTGTTCGACCCGTTGGATTGCTCCTCTACTTTGTGCATATACTTGTGTTTCGCTATATTGGAGTGTGGATTCTGAATGGTCGGACCAACGCTGTGCAGACCTGACCACTGGAACTTTCCTTTTGAGTCTTTGTTTGCAGGCGGCGATAAGCAAAATGGCGTTGTCAGATTTACTGAAAGGAGGAGGAGAGACGGCCTTACCTGTTTCTAAAAGACATGTAGCAGTAGTCAAGCCTGCAATTTACACGGGTAGGACAGTCATGTGTTGGTAATAATTCTGGAGCACGGACCTCAAATTACCTTTATAGTTTTCAAGATGTAGGATTTTCATAAGCAAAGTGTCATGATTATGTGGCAAGTGACACTTTACTTCTTGAAAGTCCAATATCTGCAAAACGTGACTGCTGACATGCAAAACATTTTGGGACTGTATCAACAGTGGTATAATGATAAAAAATACCAAAAGATAGTTTTTGCATGGAGTTTTCCTTTAATGTTGAGTTAGGCTATATGTTTTAGTAGGCATACAGACAATATCATTGCGATAAAATCTATTTCAATATCTGCCCAAATACAAAAAAAGATCAGTGGACTAATGGAAAAAAATGCCAAAATATCGTTTTTTTGTGGATTTTTCCTTGAATAAAGGAAAAGAACAAGAACAAGTGTAGAACTAACATAAAATTATAATAATTGTCATCTTCCCGTCTTCATGACGCTGACGTTTTAGAGAATATATATTCAATATCACAAACGAAAAAATATATTGTTATTCGGCTGCTTTTACTCCTTAGTATAGTGACAATGACACTTTTCTAGCGTTAGTATCGGCCTTTCTCCCCACACCTAATAATATCACATTGAGGGGTGCTGGCCACTGTCTGATGGCTATAGGTGCAACACAGTCTCACATTCAATTCGCGCATATATGTACAAAATGTATTTCAGCAGATTTCGTGCGTTTTTGTGCATTTTTGGGGTGTTTTGGGGTGGTTCAATTCGTTTGAAAATACACGAATTTCTGTGCTACTTAATTCGTGCGAAAAGACACAAATTTAACCAGTAGGTGACACACAAGCCGTTGCAACAACCATGTAGACGCGATAATTTGTATTTCATTTTTGTTCTTCTTAATGGCTAATTCAACGTCATGAATATACAGAAATGTTGTCTTTGTTTAACCATGTTTTAAAATGTGTCGTTGTATGCCTATATGTACTGTTTTAGACTTGCTGAACAGAATTTTTGAGAAAAGACGCACATTTACCTGCGACTTAATTCGTGGGAAATATTGTTTTATTAATGCCAATGCTGTTTTCTGTGCTTGATTTCGCTTAATACTTTGGATACTGGTGCACTTGTAATCAGAACGCCTTTTTGTCATGTAGGCAACCATACACGATTTTCTTCATAACCCATTTCATATTTCGTGGAGCCTAAATTACACCATTTTCTTCATAATGCATGTATTACATGTTAATGTAAAATCATGAATTATGTTGGCTTACACTTATGGCCTTTCCAAGGCCTTTCCATACCTTAAGGGAACATTTTAGCACTCGCCATATGGTTAGTGAGAAACGCCACATTGCAAATGTAAGGTCCCTTACTAGACGTCCTGCAACGTTTCTAAACTTCGCGGACGGCGTCGGGCCGTGCGCGGGGGAGAGATCTTTCAGGAAGTCATCAAACTAAATCTCTCGGACGTTCGGTTTCCGTTTTATAAAAATAACACATTTTGGTCATTTTTCCGCAGTCTAGGAAATTCCCACCAGAGGGAAAATAAATAATATTGCAAATGCACAAGCACATTGCAAATGCATGTGGCCTTTTCTCCTAAACGGAAAATATTTCGAAGATGTAATGGACAGTTGGCCCCGAACAAGATGGCGTCGAGGCCTCAACGCTTTTTGAGTTATAAACATTTTTCTGGGATTAAAGGTCAAAAACGTAAAGTAGGGTGCTAATTTGACCGCTTCACGTCAAAGTACATAAGCATACGGTGTCAGGAAAAAAAGAACCAGCCATTTATCTATCGTAATTTAAGAGAAATCGTACATTGACAAATTGGTCATGTTCACAAAAAGGAGTTAAAAAAAAAAAGTTACAGATCCAGTTGCAGTGTGTTCAGACGAACATTTTTTAAGTGGGTCTCGAAGCTCTGCCACTGCATCGCAGTGCTAGCTGCGCCACCAGAGTCTCTGGGTTCGCGCCCAGGCTCTGCCGCAGCCGGCCGCGACCGGGAGGTCCGTTGGCCTAGCGTCGTCCGGGTTAGGGAGGGTTTGGCTGGTAGGGATATCCTTGTCTCATCGCGCTCCAGCGACTCCTGTGGCGGGCCGGGGGCAGTGCGCGCTAGCCAAGGGGGCCATGTGCACGGTGTTTCCTCCGACACATTGGTGCGGCTGGCTTCTGGGTTGGAGGCGCGCTGTGTTAAGAAGCAGTGCGGCTTGGTTGGGTTGTGCTTCGGAGGACGCGTGGCTTTCGACCTTCGTCTCTCCTGAGCCCATACGGGAGTTGTAGCGATGAGACAAGATAGTAATTACTAGCGATTGGATACCACGAAGAAAAGGGGATAAAAGGATGGAGTGAAAAAGTACGGTGCTTAAAGACACACAAAGCCTGCAATGGCATTGCCATTATCTCCAGGCCGTGCCGAGTTCAACGAGATGCCCCGCTTGACCGTAGCTAGCTCGGTCTGAGTGCAGCGACAGGGACAAGAAGAAGGACCCAAATGACCCTTTGACCTCAATTTCATATTTTTTTGCTTTTGGGAGACAGAGAGAGAACCGTTAAGGTTAGAAGCACAATTTGACCTCAGGAACGTTCCTAAGGTCCTCCCGATCTGTGCAAGCCTAACATTGACCGTGTGGCATTAACCCTTAATAGTTAAAAGAAGGTGTTTACATCAAACAGTTTACAATGACATGTCTCCCCATAGGAATACATTGCCTGCTCCCCTAAATTCAACCTGAAGCCTATGTGGGTTAATAATGCCTTATGAACCTGTCTTCGATGACAATCCATCAGGCCACTATGAGGTCTACCTGTGTCGATTCTAAGCTTCCTGGAGCAACCGGAAGTGGTTAAATCACCCTAAAAGTGTTTGCCATACCCAACCTGCAGTTTGAGAGAAATAGTGCATTCAACCCTATGTAAATCAGTGAGTTCTTAACGTATAGACTTAAAACTCAGGATTCTGTAAAAGCCCACTCCAATGAGGATATGTGTTTACTTTCAGCTTCCTGTGCCAACCGGAAGTGCCATAATTGGTGTCAAAAGGGCTGTTTCGAAGGGTTAAAAAAGTCAAATCTTTCCAAAACTTAATATATGTGAATAGGCAACCCTCATGAACTGTAAATCAGTCATTCATCCCATCAGATTTCAAGGAAAAATTTACACACCCACACAGAAAGGATGGAGTGACACACTGAGGGGCTTAGAGGCAGACAGTGCCTGCAATAGTTACTTTTGTTTGAACTTTTAAAGAACCGTCAGACCTAGAGTTCTGAAACTTTACAAACCTGTTCTAGAGCTCAGGTCGATTAAGCACGGTGAGTTATGTGGCTCTAGAAGGTTCTCGGACCGATAAAAAGCCTCGGTGCATTTGCATTGACTTCAATTCATTTTGAGCATTACAAAATGGTGACATTTAGAAAAGTCCCAGAGTTGCAAGACTAGGTGCATTGAAACCGGCTCGGCCCATAGAGACGGACCCCGACATTTCTGTCCGATAGCTCATTCAAGGACCCCGTAGCAAGGCATGGAAAAAAGTGGAATTTCAGCACCAATTAAGGTTTTGCTCGGGCACCGAATGACCTATCGAGCCGAAACTTGGGATTCGAGGTCGCCTCACATAGGGCTAAACATAATGTGAAAACTGGACCCGCAGCTAGAACATAACTACGTATTATTTGTTTTATTATGGTTTAAATGGAAGGCGCTGTGAATTTTGGGCCTGCTCTGAAATATGTGATAGTTGGCTTCTAAACGAGTTGGAAAAAGTGAGTTTGGAGTCAGATGGTATCAGTTTGGTGTCTGAAAATATCTAATTGGCTGATGGACACTGACTTGCTAGTTGACTTTTGTGCATTTGCAATATGTTTCAACAGTGAAAAACCACCAAAATAGCATTCTGAAATCACCACTAAAAATGACATCACCATAGCCGTGCCGAGTTCAACGAGATGCCCCGCTTGACCGTAGCTTGCTCGGTCTGAGCGCAGCGACAGTGACAAGAAGATGACCCTTGACCTACATTTCAAGTCTTTTGCTTTTGGGAGACAGAGAGAGAACTGTTAAGGTTTAGAAGCACAATTTGACCTCAGGAACGTTCCTAAGGTCTCTGTGCAAGCCTAACATTGACCGTGTGGCATTAACCCTTAACAGTTAAAAGAAGGTGTTTACATCAAACAGTTTACAATGACATCTCACCCCATAGGAACACATTGCCTGCACCCCTAAATTCAACCTGAAGCCTATGTGGGTTATGAATGTCTTATGAACCTGTCTTCAATGACAATCCATCAAGCCACTATGAGGTCTACCTGTGTTGATTCTAAGCTTCCTGGAGCAACCGGAAGTGATAAAATCACCCTAAAAGTGTTTTGCCATACCCAACCAGCAGTTTGTGATATATAGTGCATTCAACCCTGTGTAAATCAGTCAGTTCTTAACGTATAGACTTAAAACTCAGGATTCTGTAAAAGCATACCCCGATCAGGATATGTATTTACTTATAGCTTCCTGTGCCAACCGGAAGTGCCTTAAAATGGGGTCATAGGTGCTGTTTCGAAGGTTTAAAAAAGTCAGATCTTTCCAAAACTTTAAATGTGTGAATCGGTCAACCCTCATGAACTGTAAATCAGTAATTTCGCTAAACAGATGTCAAAGAAAAGCTCTCTCTCACACACACACACACACACACACACACACACACACACACACACACACACACACACACACACACACACACACACACACACACACACACACACACACACACACACACACACACACACACACACACACACACAGCAAGGATGGAGTGAAAAAGTATGGTGCTTAAAGACACACAGAGCCTTAAATGCTTTTAGGGGGGATCCAGACTTCCATACCCGCTCTGGGAGCGCTATACTACCGCCCCAAATCAATGGGTGCTGGCCTGAGTGATTTATGGAGGTTTTCAAAAAATATTCTGTTTTTTCTTCTGGAAAATATTTTATGTTTTTTCTTCTCGAGTCAATGGCCTGAGTGATTTATGGAGGTTTTCAAAAAATATTCTAAGTCCAAACTTTTCATGCACCTGGTATTTTTTTGGGGTTACCAGGCGTCATTTTTCAAAACGGTTGAAATTGCTTTTAGGGGGCATCCAGAGTGTCACATGACCGGATGAGGTAACTATTCTTGTTCTTCTTGTAACTTTCCGGTAGGCTAGAAGCTTTCCGGTGTTTTGCTGCTCGACACAGGTCGACGCAGGCATTGCACTTGATTTATCGTTATCGTAACCGTAGGTGCAGCCAAGTGGAAATACGAAAGCTTTCTAGCTATTTCGCACTGACGGTAATTTGAACACAAGAACGTTTCTAGTGAAAAGGTGCTTACACTCAGAGCCATGTATTTACACTCAGCCACCCTAGCCTTATTACGGGTTAACGTTTTGGTAATTTTGGTTGGCCAACAAAATGTAAGACTACAATGACTGCATACGTTTCCCCAAATGTTATACGAAAAAAAAATGTTTTGTTATTGATGGACAATGGCAAGGCTGCCATTGTATTTTCAGTTACATTCTGTTCAATAAAAATGGTTTACACGTTTATTTTTTAAGAAATACATGGAACTACAACCGAATAAAACACCATTAACCATCATGCATTGCTTACATTCATTCTATCCTGAAAAGTCTGTTCAGAAAAATCGAAAACAGTACATATAGGCATAAAACCACAATGTTTTAATAGGGATTAAATAAAGACAATATATATATAACCTCTTACGGTTAAATGGTTAAAAAAAGACAAAATATCTATATATTCATAACGTAAAATAAATAAATACAGGCGATCGCGTCTATGGTTGTTGCAACGGCTTGTGTGTCGCCTACTGGTTAAATTCGTGTCTTTTCGCACGAATTAAGTAGCACAGAAATTCGTGTATTTTCGCACGAATTAAGTAGCACAGAAATTCGTGTATTTTCAAACGAATTGAACCACCCCAAAAATGCACAAAAACGCACGAAATCTGCTGAAATACATTTTGTACATATATGCGCGAATTGAATGTGAGGCTGGGCTGATAGGTGAGAGACATATTAACAATATGAACAATCCATTACTAATTACCCATCTTTAATGGGAATGAAGACGTGGGCGGGGCAATCTATTGTGGGTGCAGTAGTCTAATTATAATATCTAAACTGAAGTGGGTCTGGGTATGATGTATAAAGTCCACTCTGGTGGGATCGAATTCAGACGAGTCTTCCTGCAGGAGAAGAGCCGTACGTGACCTGTAAAAAACGAAGCGTGCGTAATTTACAATGGCGAAATGGGAAATGCGAATGGACGTTCTAAAATGTTTGGCGGTGCTTGAGCTGGATGACATGGATTCAGACGGAAGGGGGGAACTTGATGAGATGTATCAAGAGATCTATGATGATAAATATGGCATTTTTTCAGTAGATTCCGATTCTGACTGTGAGGCGTATGGGATCCCTGCCAGGGTGCCAGCGGCACCACAACGCAAGCAGCAAAACTCCCGCAGTTGCTACAGTCAACATGGGCGCAAAAAAGCCCCTACGTTGCCCACTGTGGAGCCGTCACCAACTGAGATGGAGAGCGATAACAAGGGGGCGGACGGCACAGTTTGGGTGAAACAGCCTGTTGGTAACGCCATGGGTCGATTATTAACACAGAACGACACCAGAGTGGAATCAGGCCCTACACCATATGCAAAAGACAGAATCGACGGTGCCTACGCCAGCTTTCATTGTTTGTGTGACATGGAGATGTTGCAGCGCATCAGGGACTGTACTGTGGCCGAGGCGCACCGGGCGCAAGGAAAAAACACAACATGGGACTTGTCTGTGGAGGAATTGGAAGCATTCATTGCGGTCCTGTATGTCCGTGGGCTATACGGCAATAGACAAGCGTCTTTGGATGGCTACTGGTCATGTTTAAAATCAGATTTCTTTCGAGACACAATGCCAGTGGACCGCTTCACAGAAATCATGCGGTACCTGCGTTTTGACACAAGAGAGATCAGACGCCCCCGGACAAATTCGAACAAATTCGCCGTGGTCTCAGAAGTTTGGAACGCGTTTGTACGGAACTGCGTTGCATGTTACAAGCCAGGGTTGAACATCACTGTTGAGGAGCAACGGTTCCTTACAAGTGGGGAGGTCATCAAGTTTTCGTTGACCGCTGACGTAGACAGCAAGTACGTGCTAAATGTCATTCCTCATGTCGTTCCTTATTCGTGGGAAGATGAATCTCAGAAGCCTGAAAATGTGGCATTGAAGCTTGTGGAACCTTACCTCGGTGCGGGGAGAAATGTCACTACGGACAAGTTCTGCACATCCCTGCCATTAGCAAATAAGTTGATTGCCAACAATACCAACTTGGTCGGGGCCGTGAGTCATTGCGGACGAGAGCTGCCTCCCGTGATGCGTAATCAGACACAGACAAAGCTATACTCCACTACCGTGCTAAAGCATGACAAAGCAACCCTTACGGTTTACAGAAGTAACCCAAGAAAGAACGTCTGTATTCTGAGCACTATGCACCCGACTGTCGCCATCGGGAGCGACCGAACGAGAGAACCGGAGACCGTGACGTTCTATAATAGCAACAGGGTAGGTTTCACATTACGATATTTTTTAAACATCATGCCATACACGTGTCATGCACTTGCAGACTACCAAATGGGTCGTTGTTTTTCATTTGGGGATGTAATGCTAATCAATTGTATTCTATCCCATAGGTTGACGTAAATAGGATGACAAGAGAGCGCACGGTGGAGGTTGTGACAGGGTTGGAGAAAGGAGGTTCACACCGCTGGCCCCTTGCGGTATTCTTCAACCTTCTTGACCTGGCTGCAATCAACGCATATGTTTTGTTCACGCAATGCACCGCTAAGACAGTGTCAAGGAGAGATTTCGTCATGGATCTGGCATTCGAGCTTCGCGAGAAGCACATGAGGGCCAGTGCCGCACCGCCTCCTCCCCTCCCACCCATCCAGGACACAGTCTGTGAAACGAAGACCCGGAGCAAGGTGCGCAGATCGACACGGAACAAGGCTCCTGAAAGCTGTGGGTAGTGCAACGGATTTGCTTGTGGGTCTTGCGCACGCAAATATCCAGAACAACAGAAGACGAGAGATGAATTCATGCGTTAGGCTAAAGGCGCATATCCCAAAGGCACAAGATACTGTCTCCAGTGAATTAACAACCGAGTCTGTGTTATAGCATGGATATATTGCCACTAATTCTCCTGTATGCATGTAATGTTTCAACATTGTGTTTTGCACCCTACCAATTGTGTTACAAATAAAATGCAGAAACTTGATAACATTGTATTTTTTTATTCAAAGAAAAAATTAAAACAAGACAGTTTTACACGAATTGTCTTATCAATTGATAGCCATTACATTTATGAGTTATGTAATTAATGATGATTGTGACATTACCAAGTTTTGAGTGCAGATGATTTGATAGTGGATAAGACATACTTTTGTAATGTCCAGCCAGTTAGAATTGTGTCATTACTAAAAGCAAGACAAGTGACTATAAAGTATTATGCCAACACGTGTAACCCCTGAAAAGTCGGGTGTTTTAGTGTACTCTAATTCCTCTTCAACGTTTAGTAAAATATACACTAAATGATTACACCCTATATTATCATACAGTAATTGATAAATATATAGGCTAGGCTATGACAAGAGTAGGCTGCATGTGCAACAGCTATACCAGGGATTCTATGTTTTTTGGAGTATATAAAAACTGCTGGTAAAATGGCATATCGTTTTCTATTACTAAACTAGATATGCTGTTTACCTCAAGCATTTCATCATAAGATGATAATTAAACTAGAAAGGTACTAGAAAACATGACTTTGAATTGACAAGCGACATATGATGATCTCTCTTATGCAGCCTATATTGTTTGTCTTTAATGAAAGCTAATTGGAATTTACACAGTCACTACATTCAGAAGTAACGTACCATCCCATTCCTATCAGGGCCTGGCCAATTTGATTTACGACGCTTCTGACCGATTGTACGTCAATAGGAAAATATACAGTAAATATATATATATATTTTTTAAATGGTATGATGCAATACTCTTCAAGATGCTTTCTTCTTAACATACTTGCTTGCCCCTCCAAATAAAATATTTCAATATTTAAACAGAAAGAAGCATCAATCTCCGATAAAGGGCTGCAGGTAGCCTAGTGGTTAGAGTGTTGGACTAACAAGGTTGCAAGATCGAATCCCTGAGCTGACAAGGTACACATCTGTCGTTCTGCCCCAGTTAATCCACAGTTTTTAGGCCTGTAATTGAAAATAAGAAGTTGTACTTACTGACTTGGCTAGTTAAGAAAAATGAAGCATCTGAGTGAGAGCTAAACATTGCCCCTTTGTCTCTGTATGTGTTGCCCATGTATCTGATGTTGTCTGGGCCAAAAAGAGTATGGCATGTATTTTAACCAGACAGCAGCAGATACATGGACTGCATAAACTGAGTGTACAGTACAAAGCACCTTCCTGATATTGAGTTGCCCCCCCCCCCCAACCTTTGCCATCAGAACAGTCTCAATTCGTCAGGGCATGGACTCTTCAAGTTGTCAAAAGCACTCCACAGGGATGCTGACCCATGTTGACTCCAAGCTTCCCACAGTTGTGTCAAGTTGTCTGGATGTCTTTGAGTGGTGGACCATTCTTGATACACACAGGAAACTGTTGAGGGTGAAAAACCCAGCAGCCCTGCAGTTTTGACATCTGCATTGCTTGCTTTCTGGGGCTTTAGGCTG
Source organism: Salvelinus namaycush (assembly GCF_016432855.1). Lineage (NCBI taxonomy): Eukaryota > Metazoa > Chordata > Actinopteri > Salmoniformes > Salmonidae > Salvelinus > Salvelinus namaycush. Next base: position 61,163,642 of record NC_052308.1, on the reverse strand, counting down.
GGTTACTGTATAACACTTTGTGACATCTGCTGATGTTAAAAGGGCTTTATAAATACATTTGATTGATTTATTTATTGACACAAACCATTGCGCCTGGCACCTACTACCATATCCCAGTCAAAAGCACTTAAATCTTTTGTCTTGCCCATTCACCCTCTGAAGTCACTTTAATAATTTTACCTACATGTACATATTACCTCAATTACCTCGACACCGGTGTCCCCGCACATTGACTCTGTACCGATATCCCCTGTATATAACCCCGCTATTTTTATTTACTGCTGCTCTTTAATTATTTGTTATTCTTATCTCTTACTTTTTAATTATTTTTGGGGTATTTTATTTAAATTGCATTGTTGGTTTAAGGGCTTGTACGTAAGCATTTCACTTTAAGGTCTACACCTGTTGTATTCGGCGCATGTGACAAATACAATTTGATTTGATTTGAATGGCACACATACACAATCCATGTCTCAATTGTCTCACGGCTAAAAATCCTTCTTTAACATGTCACCTCCCATTCATCTACACTGATTGAAGTGGATTTAACAAGTGACATCAATAATGGATTATAGCTTTCACCTGGATCCACCTGGTTAGTCAATGTCATGGAAAGAGCTGGTGTTCTTAATATTTTGTATACTCAGTGTATATCGGCATATAGTGAGTAAAAAATCATATCAAATCAAAAAAAATTGGTCACATACACATGGTTAGCAGATGTTAGTGCGAGTGTAGCGAAATGCTGGTGCTTCTAGTTCCGAACATGCAGTAATATCTAACAAGTAATCTAACAATTTCACAACAACTACCTTAAACAGGGGCCCGAACTCTGCAGTTGTTGAACCGATGTCTCTGAATATATCTCTTTCTGTAATGATTTAATCAGTTAAAATACTTGACATCCAATGAGAGCAAAATTATACTTTTTTAAAACATGATTTTAAGCTCTACATCAGGGATCATCAGCTGCGGGATGATTTTTTTCATGAATGGATGGACACCGGTCCGGAAAATAATTACAAATAATTTGTAGACTGCAAATTGACCACAAGAAGCCCAAACATGACACATTTCCATGCCCATACTGTGAGATGCTTAAGACAGCGCTACAGGGAGACAGGACGGACAGCTGATCATCCTCGCAGTGGCAGACCACGTGTAACAACACCTGCACAGGATCGGTACATCCGAACATCACACCTGCGGGACAGGTACAGGATGGCAACAACAACTAACCGAGTTACACCAGGAATGCCCAATCCCTCCATCAGTGCTCAGACTGTTCACAATAGGCCGAGAGAGGTTGGACTGAGGGCTTGTAGGCCTGTTGTAATGCAGGTCCTCATCAGATATCACCGGCACAACGTTGTCTATGGGCACAAAACCCACATCGCTGGACCAGGACAGGACTGGCAAAAAGTGCTCTTCACTGACGAGTCGCAGTTTTGTCTCACCAGCGGTGATGGTTGGATTCACGTTTATTGTCGAAGGAATGAGCGTTACACCAAGGCCCTGTACTCTGGAGCGGGATCGATTTGGAGGTGGAGGGTCCATCATGGTCTGTGGCGATGTGTCACAGCATCATCGGACTGAGCTTGTTGTCATTGCAGGCAATCTCAACGCTGTGCGTTAACAGTGAAGACATCCTCCTCCCTCATGTGGTACCCTTCCTGCAGGCTCATCCTGACATGACCCTGTAGCATGACAATGCCACCAGCCATGCTGCTCGTTCTGAGCATGATTTCCTCCAAGACAGGAATGTCAGTGTTCTGCCATGGCCAGCGAAGAGCCCGGATCTCAATCCCATTGAGCACGTCTGGGACCTGTTGGATCGGATGGTGAGGGCTAGGGCCATTCCCCCAGAAATGTCCAGGAACTTGCAGGTGCCTTGGTGGAAGAGTGGGTAACATCTCACAGCAAGAACTGGCAAATCTGGTTCACGAGGAGCAGATGCACTGCAGTACTCAATGCAGCTGGTGGCCACACCAGAAACTAACTGTTACTTTTGATTTTGACCCCCCCTTTGTTCAGGGACATAGTATTTAATTTCTGTCACATGTCTGTGGAACTTGTTCAGTTTATGTCTCAGTTGTGAATCTGTTATGTTCATACAAATATTTACACATGTTAAGTTTGCTGAAAATAAACGCAGTTGACAGTGAGAGTACGTTTCTCTTTTAGCTGTGTTTATATCTCCTCTCTTATGCATGTGTCACACCCTGGCCTTAGTATTCTTTGTTTTCATTATTATTTTTAGGTAGGTCAGGGTGTGACATGGGGAATGTTTGTGTTTTGTCGTTTTGGGTGGTTATATGGTAAAGGGGGTGTTTGGGTGTAGTGTATGAGTTTGTGTTGAGTAAATGTTCTAGGTATGTCTATGGTTGAGTGAATGTGTCTAGGTATGTCTATGGTTGCCTGAGTGGTTCTCAATCAGAGACAGATGTCCTTCATTTGTCTCTGATTGGGAGCCATATTTAAGGCAGCCATGGGCATCATGCATTTGTGGGTAATTGTCTATGTCTATGTTGAACGTTTGTTGCTTGTCTGTGCACTAACGTTTGTAGCTTCACGGTCGTCAGTTTGTTATTTTGTTAGTTGTGTATAGTTGTTCGTTTCTTGTTTTTTCTCTCTTCTAAAATTAAAGAAGATGTATTTTGCACACGCTGCGCCCTTGGTCCTCTCTCTCACCCTTAGACGATCGTGACAGAATTACCCACCAAACCAGGACCAAGCAGCGTGAAAGGATGGAACAGCGCTTAGTGGAGGAATGGGACCCGGGAAAAGGATAAGTGGAGAACAACCTGGGAAGAGATAGACAGGTGGGTGTGCGATCCAGAGAAAGTGCCGGAGCCTGCCTGGGATTCGCTGGAGCAGTGCGAGGAGGGTTACAGGATTATGGAGTTGGAGAAAGGAGCACGAAGGCGCGGTAGGAAACCCTCGAGGAAACGCCAAAAATTTTATTGGGGAGGGGCTCATGGGGAGTGTGGCGAGTCCAGATAGGAGATCTGGCGTCAACTTTCCGTGCTACCCGTGAGGACCTTAAGAAGGAACTGAGCCAGTCGGGCTGAATTTGGAGGTGAGCAATGGGACTGATACAGAGACTGTTAAGGATTTATTGGGGAGGTTGGAGGAGAGTGAAATGAGGGAGCTGCTGTGTTGGTGCGTGAGGCACAAAATCCACCCGACAGAGCGTGTGCGGGAAGTGATGTTACCATGAGTCAGCTCATCCTTGCTCATCCCGAGGTGCGTGCTAACCGTCTGGGAATGACAGTCCCATGAACCAGGCCTCCTGTACGCCTCCCTAGTCCTGCACCTCCTGTAGCAGCCCCACGTACTAACTCTCCTGTGGCAGCCCCTCGTACCAGTCCTCCAGTTCCGGCACCACGCACCAAGCCTTTTGTGCGTCTCCAGAGTCCAGTACGTCCTGTTTCTCCTCCCCGCACTAGCCCTGAGATGCGTGTCCCCAGCCCGGTACCTCCAGTTCCGGCACCACGCACCAAGCCTTTTGTGCGTCTCCAGAGTCCAGTACGCCCTGTTTCTCCTCCCCGCACTAGCCCTGAGATGCGTGTCCCCAGGCCCGGGTACCACCAGTTCCGGCACCACGCACTAGCCTAATGTGCGTCTCCAGGGTCCAGTATGCCCTGTTCCTCCTCCCCCGCACTAGCCCTGAGATGCGTGTCCCCCAGCCCGGTACCACCAGTTCCGGCCCACGCACTAGGCCTAATGTGCATCTCCAGGGTCCAGTATGCCCTGTTCCTCATCCCCGCACTAGCCTGAAGGTGCGTGTCTTAGCCCGGTACTTCCAGTTCCGGCACCACGCACCAGGCCTACAGTGCGTCTCAGCCGGCCAGAGTCTGCCGTCTGCACAGCGGTGCCTGAACCTGCCGTCTGCCAAGCGCCATCTGAGCCACCCGTCTGCCAAGCGCCGTTTAGTGGAAACGTTTTAGATACAGAATATGATGCAACAGTGGTAGACATTAGAACATCAGATGACATTTATGAGTTAGAATCAAATATGACAAAACTTGTAATATGCCCTGGTTGCCCTTATGGTCAGGAATATCAAGAAAACCGTACACAACTAATCCTAGTTTGTACAAAGGATCTGGTAGGGGGAAAAATTGAAACACATGTTTATTAGCAGCGGAGGATGGAAGGTGTGCTGGTTGCAACAACTACTACACTCTTCAGGTTACTGATGAGCTGATCCAATGACAGCCGTTTCCCATGTTTGACAAGTTCAAAATTTAATTCTCGTTTTTCTGGCCTAATAACAAAGCGTCTAACTTTTTACTGTGCTGTCACGGCTGGTATTTTGTCCACATCACTTAAATTAGCTATCTGCTCATCCACTTCCTCCACACGGGTCCAGAACCCACCATATTTGCCCATGTCTACAGTAATCTGTTGTTTTTACTGACTCCCTGAAGGTCGTTTTGCTTTTGTCTATCTTGTTTCTCTTTAAGTGCCTGCAGTCTAGTCTCTCTTATTTTGACATGCGCTCACGATATATGGCTCTCTGTCCTTTAACTGATGCCCTAGATGTTTCAAGGACCTTAGCTTTCCTCTCAGGACCTAAACTAGCCAACCATTCCCAAGACCTATTCTGTTTAAACATGATCATGCCCTCTAATGCTACCTTCCTTGCCCTCGTCTTTAATCTTATTAACTGATTAAATATCCCAAGATCCCTCTCACACGCAACGTGTGTTTCTGGAGCAGATTCTAATGCTTTATACTGTTCGTCAGATACACTGTCGTACCGTCCATGCTTTCACTAGACTAGCAAAACTTTGCTCCAGAGCTTGTTTTGTCATGTCATCCAACTCTTCGGATTCTTGTGCTATAAGTTTGTCGAAGATGGGTCCCCTGTGGACGTCTACGCCATCAAACAAAGTGACCTCACCTCTAATGAAAGTGCTGCTGTCTGCCTGCCACTCTGTGAGCTTTCTAACAAGCACTATACCTGTTGTTCATTGCAAGGAAATGTTCTTTCTTTCCAAGGACTTTCCAGAATGGTTCTGTAAGCTGTTTGGATATAAGGCATAATGCCCTACATCCCCGCAATGAACTGAATGACATTCAGATCAGCATGAATGGCTTGAATTAACCTGTTTTCATTTTGGGTGAGTCTCGTGAAGTCCAACAAGTCAGTGTAGAGATAGTAAACACCTGCTGCATTGTGGAACATCACATTTATGCGGTTTCCTTTGAGAGTAACTTAAGGAACGTCGTCAGAACCATTCTTGTTAAGCAAGAATGTTCTGAATTTGACTGGCTTGCCACTCTCCTCACATGCACGTTCCTGTACTGCTTTACATCCAGTTCGGATAAGCCTAACTGTACCACTCTCACAGCCTAATGTGTGTGTGGGATCTACTTTAGCACTACCTACCTTGTCCTGTTGGAAAATAAGGGATTCCCACATAGCTAATGTTGTACCCGCCTGATGTGCCAGCCCATCAATAACGTGCATACCGCAAAATAGCTCATTGACAAGAGAAAGTCTAGCCTTTTCTGTGTCATCTAAGTCATTGACGCAGTCATTGACGCAGACGCAGTCAGTCAGGAAAGCAAAGGCTAGCTTTTTCAAGCAGAAATTTGCATCCTGTAGCTCTAACTCCAAAAAGTTCTGGGACACTGTAAAGTCCATGGAGAACAAGAGCACCTCCTCCCAGCTGCCCACTGCACTGAGGCTAGGTAACACGGTCACCACCGATAAATCCATGATAATTGAAAACTTCAACAAGCATTTCTCAACGACTGGCCATGCCTTCCACCTGGCTACTCCAACCTCGGCCAACAGCTCCGCCCCCCCCTGCAGCTACTCGCCCATGCGTCCCCAGCTTCTCCTTTACCCAAATCCAGATGGCAGATGTTCTTAAAGAGCTGCAAAACCTGGACCCATACAAATCAGCTGGGCTTGATAATCTAGACCCTCTATTTCTGAAACTATCCGCCGCCATTGTCGCAACCCCTATTACCAGCCTGTTCAACCTGTCTTTCATATCGTCTGAGATCCCCAAGGATTGGAAAGCTGCCGCGGTCATCCCTCTCTTCAAAGGGGGAGACACCCTGGATCCAAACTGTTACAGACCTATATCCATCCTGCCCTGCCTATCTAAGGTCTTCGAAAGCCAAGTTAATAAACAGATCACTGACCATCTCGAATCCCACCGTACTTCTCCGCTGTGCAATCCGGTTTCCGAGCCGGTCACGGGTGCACCTCAGCCACGCTCAAGGTACTAAACGATATCATAACCGCCATTGATAAAAGACAGTACTGTGCAGCCGTCTTCATCGACCTGGCCAAGGCTTTCGACTCTGTCAATCACCATATTCTTATCGGCAGACTCAGTAGCCTCGGTTTTTCTGATGACTGCCTTGCCTTGTTCACCAACTACTTTGCAGACAGAGTTCAGTGTGTCAAATTGGAGGGGATGTTGTCCGGACCTCTGGCAGTCTCTGTGGGGGTACCACAGGGTTCAATTCTCGGGCTGACTCTTTTCTCTGTATATATCAATGATGTTGCTCTTGCTGCGGGCGATTCCCTGATCCACCTCTCCGCAGACGACACCATTCTGTATACTTCTGGCCCTTCCTTGGACACTGTGCTATCTAACCTCCAAACGAGCTTCAATGCCATACAACACTCCTTCTGTGGCCTCCAACTGCTCTTAAACGCTAGTAAAACCAAATGCATGCTTTTCAACCGTTCGCTGCCTGCACCCGCCCGCCCGACTAGCATCACCACCCTGGACGGTTCCGACCTAGAATATGTGGACATCTATAAATACCTAGGTGTCTGGCTAGACTGTAAACTCGCCTTCCAGATTCATATTAAACATCTCCAATCCAAAATCAAATCAAGAATCGGCTTTCTATTTCGCAACAAAGCCTCCTTCACTCACGTCGCAAAACTCACCCTCGTAAAACTGACTATCCTACCGATCCTTGACTTCGGCGATGTCATCTACAAAATAGCTTCCAATACTCTACTCAGCAAACTAGATGCAGTTTATCATAGTGCCATCCGTTTTGTTACCAAAACACCTTATACCACCCACCACTGCGACCTGTATGCTCTAGTCGGCTGGCCCTCGCTACATATTCGTCGCCAGACCCACTGACTCCAGGTCATCTATAAGTCCATGCAGGTAAAGCTCCGCCTTATCTTAGTTCACTGGTCAAGATATCAACACCCACCGTAGCACGCGCTCCAGCAGGTATGTCTCACTGATCATCCCAAAAGCCAACACCTCATTTGGCCGCCTTTCCTTCCAGTTCTCTGCTGCCTGTGACTGGAACGAATTGCAAAAATTGCTGAAGTTGGACACTTTTATTTCCCTCACCAACTTTAAACATCTGCTATCTGAGCAGCTAACCGATCGCTGCAGCTGTACATAGTCCATCTGTAAACAGCCCACCCAATTTACCTACCTCATCCCCTTACTGTTTTTATTTATTTACCTTACTTTTCTTTTTTTTCCGCTCTTTTGCACCAGTATCTCTACTTGCTCATGATCATCTGATGATTTATCACTCCAGTGTTAATCTGCTAAATTGTAATTATTCGCTCCTGTGGCCTATTTATTGCCTACCTCATTCCTTTTGCACACAATGTATATAGACTCATTTTTTCCCCTACTGTGTTATTGACTTGTTTATTGTTTACTCCATGTGTAACTCTGTGTTGTTGTCTGTTCACACTGCTATGCTTTATCTTGGCCAGGTCGCAGTTGTAAATGAGAACTTGTTCTCAACTAGCCTTCCTGGTTAAATAAAGGTGAAATAAAATACAATAAAATTGAACCCATCTACAATATCTGGTAATATGTTTGACCTGAACTGGGATAGAATCTCATTAAATGTTTTCTTTACGCTCGCTCTGACACCCATTAAGTTTGTTATTTTTGTAGACATGTCTTTGAAGTGATGATCGCGTGAAAACTCTGTTTTACCACGATTGACAACATCCTGTACCATTTCAACAATGGTGTCAAATCAAATCAAATTTAATTGGTCACATACACATGGTTAGCAGATGTTAATGCGAGTGTAGCGAAATGCTTGTGCTTCTAGTTCCGACAGTGCAGTAATATCTAGCAAGTAATCTAACAATTTCACAACAACTACCTTATACAGACAAGTGTAAAGGGATGAATAAGAATATGTACATATAAATATATGGATGAGCGATGGCTGAACGGCATAGGCAAGATGCAGTAGATGGTATAGAGTACAGTATATACATATGAGATGAGTAATTTAGGGTATGTAAACATTATTTAAAGTGGCATTGTTTAAAGTGACTATACATTTATTACATCCAATTATTAAAGTGGCTAGAGATTTGAGTGTATGTTTGCAGCAGCCACTCAATGTTAGTGATGGCTGTTTAACAGTCTGATGGCCTTGAGATAGAAGCTGTTTTTCAGTCTCTCAGTCCCAGCTTTGATGCACCTGTACTGACCTCGCCTTCTGGATGATAGCGGGGTGAACAGGCAGTGGCTCGGGTGGTTGTTGTCCTTGGTGATTTTTTTGGCCTTCCTGTGACATCGGGTGATGTAGGTGTCCTGGAGGTCAGATAGTTTGCCCCCGGTGATGCGTTGTGCAGACCTCACTACCCTCTGGAGAGCCTTAAGGTTGTGGGCGGAGCAGTTGCCATACCAGGCTGTGATAAAGCCCAACAGGATGCTCTCAATTGTGTATCTGTAAAAGTTTGTGAGTGTTTTTGGTGACAAGCCAAATTTCTTCAGCCTCCTGAGGTTGAAGAGGCGCTGTTGAGCTGTTGAGCTCCCCATATTAATCAGGATAATCTCTTCTTTCTAATTATTTAAGGCTGGGCAGTGTATCTCGTTGTCATCGATCGCTAGCCCCAAAATACTTTTTGCCCTTGGACCGCTGAACTCCCCCCATTGTTTTCCTATGAAGGGGCATGCTGGTATATTTCGCCAAATATCTCTCATTGCTGCACATCTAAAGTTTGCAAAAGAGCACCTGCATGTTCCACAGCACTACTGGCAAAATATTCTGTGGACAGATGAAACTAAAGATGAAACTTCCCATGTTTATCAAGACATTTTGCAGGAGAATGCAGGAGAATTGTCCGCCAATTGAAGCTCAACAGAAGTTGGGTGATGCAACAGGACAACGACCCAAACACAGAAGTAACTCAACAACAGAATGGCTTCAACAGAAGAAAATACGCTTTCTAGAGTGGCCCAGTCAGAGTCCTGACTTCAACCCGATTGAGATGCTGTGGCATGACCTCGAGAGCGGTTCACACCAGACATCCCGAGAGTATTACTGAACTGAAACAGTTTTGTAAACTGTAACTGTAACTGTAAGAGGAATGGTCCAAAATTCCTCCTGACCGTTGTGCTGGTCTGATACGCAACTACAGAAAACGTTTGGTTGAGGTTATTGCTGCCAAAAAAGGGTCAACCAGTTATTAAATCCAAGGGTTCCCATACGTTTTCCACCCTGTACTGTGAATGTTTACACGGTGTGTTCAATAAAGACATGAAAACGTATCAATCATTGTTTGTGTGTTATTAGTTTAAGCTGACTGTGTTTGTCTATTGTTGTGACTTAGATGAAGATCAGATCAAATTTTATGACAATTTTTATGATTTATGCAGAAATCCAGGTAATTCCAAAGGGTCACAAACTTTTCTTGCCACTGTATGCCTCTGTAACTTTCTCACTCAACATTATTCATTCATTTTTTATTTATGTTTATTTAACCTTTATTTAAGTAGGCAAGTCAGATAAAAACAAATTCTTATTCACAATGACGGCCTACCCCAGCCAAACTCTAACGATGCTGGGCCAATTGTGCGCCTACCTATGGGACTCCGGTCACGGCTGTTTGTGATACAGCCTGGGATCGAACCAGGCTCTGTAGTGACACCTCTAGCACTGAGATGCAGCACCTTAGACCGCTTTACCACTCGGGAGGCTATGATTATCCGTTATCATGGTAGGATCCACATTATAATGTAGAAGTGTTCAAAAATATATGAACTCTGAATGTAGTAAAAGTCAGCAGGTGGTAGTCTATGCTTTATTTAGAAAGGAGAACATTGAACCCTCAGGATGAAAGCTGTATTTGCCATAACCTGCTCATTAACTAAATCCCCAATGTTCTCCTCCTCCTCTTTTGTATTTAAAGGGGTCCTCCAGCTATTTTTGAAATTGTACTGTTGAAACACAATATCCCAAGTATAAATATAGTAAAGTGAGCACACTAAAGTGTAAAAAAACAATAACATTTTGAGCAAAATAGTGTTTTTTTAGACACAACTTCAATGGAGTAGGGCACAGGTGTCAAACTCATTCCCGGAGAGCCAAGTGCCTGCGGGTTTTCGCTTGTCCCTTAAACTTGACTGATGAATTAAGGTCACAAATTAGTAACTCGCCATACCTGTTTGTCTAGGCCTTAATTCAAAGGAAAAAACAAAACCCTGCAGACACTATGCCCTCCATTGAATGAATTTGAAACCTCTGCAGTAGGGCATTCAATGAGTTGGTCCTGGTGGGAATCCTCTGACGTCATTGGCCTCCCTCCTATCTTGAGGAACAATAGAGGAGCAATAGAGAACAAAATAGCAAAGCCCCCTCCCTTCTCCCCACCACACACACACACATACACACCTGGACCATCTGTTGAGATGTGCCTTTTGTTAAGTAAACCAGGTGTTAAATGAGTGAAAAGGAGACTGGAGTGCCACTTGACATTCAGCTTCATTGTTTGACTATTTAACCTCTTGGTCCTCCCCTGTGCATGCCACACCCTCTCCCAATATAGTGTACATGTGAACACATTTCAAACAATGGCTGCATTATGTTCTGTGGTGCTTGAAAATAAAAGGAACACTTGTGGTAGACTGGAGCCATCAGAGTTAAGTTCACAGCTCGTTCATACTGAGCATTTAGGTTATAATGTCTTACCTTGAAAATGGGCATTAATAAACAGCAGAGCTGTAAAAGATCTACATGTATTTGCACAATCAACTGAGTCAGTGATTTCATCGCAATCTCACTCTCAATTTGCACAAATAACATGCAAATGTGTTGCAGCAGATTTCAAAGCCATTCAGGTGTCCTGAAATGCACAAAATCAACTTTTTGCATGTTATTGCACGAATTGTGTGTGAGACTGTGCTGATGGGTAACAGGGTTGACGTGTCATGAGCCATGTGCTTAGTTTTCCACAAAACACCAGAGCAGAACCAGTTCACCTGCTTTTACAATATGATTTGACTAGGTGTTCAAAGAATTACAAAAATAGTAGAGAGTTCAGCTCACATCACAGGGTTGACCTTAAACCGGATGGACAAATGTCAATTCATCATTAATCACATGAACCCTTTTCTCAACCAGCTGCAGAACATGTTTTGACAGTGGATTTAGAAGTGGATATGAAAAAATGATTCGCTTGAGCTTAATTGGTCAACTGCCCCAGCACTCCTGCATTAATTTACACTCGCGGCACCCTGCCCTTAAGGGCGGTATAGATCATTGGAAATGAGTCATTTGATTCGATTCAATTCCCCCTTCTGTAAATAAAAAATACGTTTATCTGTTTAGATTTTTGGTCTCTGGATATACCAATATTCGTAAGCATTATATAATCTCCATAGGCCTATTTCCTTTGGGATGGCACGTGCTTTCTCTTTCAAAATGCAATGTTGTGACAGGCCTACCATAAACATGTTATCTATATAAATACAGTATAAAAGGGCTCCAGACAAACTTTTCCCCTGGTGCCACTAACGTTTTCAGTGGTTGGCACCAACCCAAGATTTGATCCCACCAAAATGTGGTCATTGGCTTCACACAATAGAAAAATGGGGAGTAATGTTATACAGTCATTCACAGTGCTATTGACATGGTTTGATTCAGTAAATACGTTTCAGATTGGCCTACATTTAATCTAAAATGTTCAAGCAGGAATAATGACAAATATATTTTTATGTCCCAACACTTAAACCAATGATTGGCATACTTTTTGGTTCGACAATTAGGCATTGTTGCTATCATTTTACTATAAAAATAAGGCTCCAGAATTGCAGAAATGGAATGTGTTTACATATTTTTGTTGTGTACAAATATCTATAGGCTAATTAATTTGGGAGTAAGTTCACCATTTGAGGAAGAGGAAACTCAAAACCTATTAGCTAGATCGCTAAATATAATTTCCATCTAGTTAGTCGTGTAACCTCCCCTGTTATTGGTAATGGTGAGAGGTTATCTTGTCTTGGGGTCATTATCTTTGTGCATCTGTAACTTTCTCACTCAGGTATATGGAACAAAATACAAAACTTTTGACAAAATGCAATACACTGTAAGTAAATTTGTCCTAGTTGCCTACTAGACACATTGAAATGGGGGGACTAGATACATAAAGTGCATTCATTTCTAAATTGCATTCATGTAGCCTCCTATAAAAAACATTTGATATCAAATGCAACATGCTGGAGTATAGAGCCAAATTAAACGTTTTAGCTTCACTGTCCAAATGAATATGTAGGGGGGTGTATGTCTCAGACTTAAGCCATGTGCTGGTCATTAGCATGTCCATACCAGAATAATCTGTGTTGATGTGATGTTTCGTGTGGTGGAGATAAGGGAAGAGAGGAAGAAGAAAGTGCAGGGGGAGTTGAACAATCAAGTTCAAGTGAAGAATGGTTTCATATCCACTTCTAAATCCACTGTTCTGCAGTTGGTTGAGAAAAGGGTTAATGTGATTAATGATGAATTGACATTTGTCCATCCGGTTTAAGGTCAACCCTGTGACGTGAGCTGAACTCTCGTTTTAATATGGAAATACAATTATATTTGTAATTATTTTCCCCCGAAAGAAACATTGAACATCTAGTCAAATCATATTGTAAAAGCAGGTGAACTGGTTCTGCTCTGGTGTTTTGCAGTGTTTTACACATTTGCATGTTATTTGTGCAAATTGAGTGTGAGACTGCATTGCAATCACTGACCCAGTTGATTGTGCAAATACATGTAGATCTTTTACAGCTCTGCTGTTTATCAATGGTCCTTTTCAGGGTAAGACATTATCACCTAAATGCTCAGTATGAAAGAGCTGTGAACTTAACTCTGATGGCTCCAGTCTACCACAAGTGTTCCTTTTATTTTCAAGCACCACAGAACATAATGCAGCCATTGTTTGAAATGTGTTCACATGTACACTACATTGGGAGAGGGTGTGGCATGCACAGGGGAGGACCAAGAGGTTAAACAGTCAAACAATGGAGCTGAATGTCAAGTGGCACTCCAGTCTCCTTTTCACGTCATTTAACACCTGGTTTACTTAACAAAAGGCACATCTCAATAGATGGTCCAGGTGTGTATGTGTGTGTGTGGTGGGGAGAGGGGGGGGTGCTTTGCTATTTTGTTCTCTATTGCTCCTCTATTGTTCCTCAAGATAGGAGGGAGGCCAATGACGTCAGAGGATTCCCAACAGAACCAACTCATTGAATGCCCTACTCCAGAGGTTTCAAATTCATTCAATGGAGGGCATAGTGTCTGCAGGGTTTTCCTTTGAATTAAGGCCTAGACAAACAGGTGTGGGGAGTTACTAATTTGTGACCTTAATTCATCAGTCAAGTATAAGGGACAAGCGAAAACCCGCAGGTACTTGGCTCTCCGGGAATGAGTTTGACACCTGTGCCCTACTCCATTGAAGTTGTGTCTAAAAAAACACTATTTTGCTCAAAATGTTATTGTTTTTTTACACTTTAGTGTACTCACTTTACTATATTTATACTTGGGATATTGTGTTTCAACAGTACAATTTCAAAAATAGCTAGAGGACCTCTTTAAATACAAAGAAGAGGAGGAGAATATTGGGGATTTAGTAATGAGCAGGTTATGGCAAATACAGCTTTCATCCTGAGGGTTCAATGTTCTCCTTTCTAAATAAAGCATAGACTACCACCTGCTGACTTTTACTACATTCAAAGTTCATATATTTTTGAACACTTCTACATTAATGTGGATGCTACCATGATAACGGATACTCATAGCCTCCCGAGTGGTAACGCGATCTAAGGTGCTGCATCTCAGTGCTAGAGGTGTCACTACAGACCCTGGTTTGATCCCGGGCTGTATCACAACCGGCCGTGATCGGAGTCCCATAGGTAGGCGCACAATTGGCCCAGCATCGTTAGAGTTTGGCTGGGGTAGGCCGTTATTGTGAATAAGAATTTGTTTTTATCTGACTTGCCTACTTAAATAAAGGTTAAATAAACATACATTTAAAAAAGGAATGAATAATGGTGAGTGAGAAAGTTACAGAGGCGTAAATATTATACCTCCACCAAAATGCTAACCTCCCGTGTTACTCCCATGGTAAAGGTGAGAGGTTATCACGTCTTGGGTTCATGATCTTTGTGCATCTGTTATTTTCTCACTCAGGTAAATGGAACTAAATACTCAACTTTTGACAAAATGTAATACACTCAAAGTAAATGTGTCCTAGTTGCCTAATAGACATATTCAAATGGGGGACTAGATACATAAAGTGCATTCATTTCTAAATTGCATTCATGTAGCCTGATATAAAAAACATTTGATATCAAATCCAAAATGCTGGAGTATAGAGCCAAATTAAACGTTTTAGCTTCACTTTCCAAATGAATATGTAGGGGTGTGTATGTCTCAGACTTAAGCTATATGCTGGTCATTAGCATGTCCATACCAGAACAATCTGTGTTGATGTGATGTTTCCTGTGGTGGAGATAAGGGAAGAGAGGAAAAAGAGAGGAAGAAGAGGGCAGGTGAGAAGGGGTGGTGATAAAAACTAAAATGGCTCAGTAGGCTGATTCCCTTTCATTCATTCATTCATTCAATCCCACTGTAGTCCATTAAAAAGCCATTGGAGACTCTTTCAGCTGCCCATACATGGCTTGAATGGATAGAATTTGGTTAGTGATAAGAGAACTCGATTTGTTTAGTTGGTATAAGTAAAGAAAAATACACTTTTAGAAACTAGTTTTACCTCTTGAGGTTTGCAGAATCATATTTTTTGGAAAAATAAATACTTAAATTAGCATACCATCAGTCATCTTTATAGTTGGGGGGGGGGTACAGTATTAACTCTGAATGTAGTAAAAGTCAGCAGGTGGTAGTCTATGCTTTATTTAGAAAGGAGAACATTGAACCCTCAGGATGAAAGCTGTATTTGCCATAACCTGCTCATTAACTAAATCCCAAATGTTCTCGTCCTCCTCTTTTGTATTTAAAGGGGTCCCTCCAGCTATTTTTTAAATGTTTACTGTTGAAACGGAAATGTAAATATCTTAAAGTGAGCACACTAAAGTGTAAAAAAACAAAAACCTTTTGAGCTAAATAGTTTTTTGTTGTTGTTGACACTACTGCAAACGTTAATGGAGTAGGGGCACAGCTGCCAAAGTGCTAATTTCAGGCAAAGCTGGTGGGGTTATTTAAGACCAACCAGAAGCTGTAACTTGGTTGGTTGTGGCATACATTTTGCAAGGGTGAACACATTTGTCAGTATGCAGCCCTCGTTGTCTTCTGGGGCTCTCCTCAGCAGCTCAGAGTCGTTGTTGTCCTCGAAGCACGAGAAAAATATGTTTAGCTCGTCCGGTAGGGCGGTGTTGATGTCCTCGAAGTGGCTGGCTTTCTTTTGTAATCCGTGATCATTAGGAGCCCCTGCCACATACGCCTCGTGTTCGACCCGTTGGATTGCTCCTCTACTTTGTGCATATACTTGTGTTTCGCTATATTGGAGTGTGGATTCTGAATGGTCGGACCAACGCTGTGCAGACCTGACCACTGGAACTTTCCTTTTGAGTCTTTGTTTGCAGGCGGCGATAAGCAAAATGGCGTTGTCAGATTTACTGAAAGGAGGAGGAGAGACGGCCTTACCTGTTTCTAAAAGACATGTAGCAGTAGTCAAGCCTGCAATTTACACGGGTAGGACAGTCATGTGTTGGTAATAATTCTGGAGCACGGACCTCAAATTACCTTTATAGTTTTCAAGATGTAGGATTTTCATAAGCAAAGTGTTCATGATTATGTGGCAAGTGACACTTTACTTCTTGAAAGTCCAATATCTGCAAAACGTGACTGCTGACATGCAAAACATTTTGGGACTGTATCAACAGTGGTATAATGATAAAAAATACCAAAAAGATAGTTTTTGCATGGAGTTTTCCTTTAATGTTGAGTTAGGCTATATGTTTTAGTAGGCATACAGACAATATCATTGCGATAAAATCTATTTCAATATCTGCCCAAATACAAAAAAAAGATCAGTGGACTAATGGAAAAAAAATGCCAAAATATCGTTTTTTTGTGGATTTTTCCTTGAATAAAGGAAAAGAACAAGAACAAGTGTAGAACTAACATAAAATTATATAATTGTCATCTTCCCGTCTTCATGACGCTGACGTTTTAGAGAATATATATTCAATATCACAAACGAAAAAATATATTGTTATTCGGCTGCTTTTACTCCTTAGTATAAGTGACAATGACACTTTTCAGCGTTAGTATCGGCCTTTCTCCCCACACCTAATAATATCACATTGAGGGGTGCTGGCCACTGTCTGATGGCTATAGGTGCAACAACAGTCTCACATTCAATTCGCGCATATATGTACAAAAATGTATTTCAGCAGATTTCGTGCGTTTTTTGTGCATTTTTGGGGTGTTTTGGGGTGGTTCAATTCGTTTGAAAATACAACGAATTTCTGTGCTACTTAATTCGTGCGAAAAGACACAAATTTAACCAGTAGGTGACACACAAGCCGTTGCAACAACCATGTAGAACGCGATAATTTGTATTTCATTTTGTTCTTCTTAATGGCTAATTCAACGTCATGAATATACAGAAATGTTGTCTTTGTTTAACCATGTTTTAAAATGTGTCGTTGTATGCCTATATGTACTGTTTTAGACTTGCTGAACAGAATTTTTGAGAAAAGGACGCACATTTACCTGCGACTTAATTCGTGGGAAATATTGTTTTATTAATGCCAATGCTGTTTTCTGTGCTTGATTTCGCTTAATACTTTTGGATACTGGTGCACTTGTAATCAGAACGCCTTTTTGTCATGTAGGCAACCATACACGATTTTCTTCATAACCCATTTCATATTTCGTGGAGCCTAAATTACACCATTTTCTTCATAATGCATGTATTACATGTTAATGTAAAATCATGAATTATGTTGGCTTACACTTATGGCCTTTCCAAGGCCTTTCCATACCTTAAGGGAACATTTTAGCACTCGCCATATGGTTAGTGAGAAACGCCACATTGCAAATGTAAGGTCCCTTACTAGACGTCCTGCAACGTTTCTAAACTTCGCGGACGGCGTCGGGCCGTGCGCGGGGGAGAGATCTTTCAGGAAGTCATCAAACTAAATCTCTCGGACGTTCGGTTTCCGTTTTATAAAAATAACACATTTTGGTCATTTTTTCCGCAGTCTAGGAAATTCCCACCAGAGGGAAAATAAATAATATTGCAAATGCACAAGCACATTGCAAATGCATGTGGCCTTTTCTCCTAAACGGAAAATATTTCGAAGATGTAATGGACAGTTGGCCCCGAACAAGATGGCGTCGAGGCCTCAACGCTTTTTGAGTTATAAACATTTTTCTGGGATTAAAGGTCAAAAACGTAAAGTAGGGTGCTAATTTGACCGCTTCACGTCAAAGTACATAAGCATACGGTGTCAGGAAAAAAAGAACCAGCCATTTATCTATCGTAATTTAAGAGAAATCGTACATTGACAAATTGGTCATGTTCACAAAAAGGAGTTAAAAAAAAAAAGTTACAGATCCAGTTGCAGTGTGTTCAGACGAACATTTTTTAAGTGGGTCTCGAAGCTCTGCCACTGCATCGCAGTGCTAGCTGCGCCACCAGAGTCTCTGGGTTCGCGCCCAGGCTCTGCCGCAGCCGGCCGCGACCGGGAGGTCCGTTGGCCTAGCGTCGTCCGGGTTAGGGAGGGTTTGGGCTGGTAGGGATATCCTTGTCTCATCGCGCTCCAGCGACTCCTGTGGCGGGCCGGGGGCAGTGCGCGCTAGCCAAGGGGGCCATGTGCACGGTGTTTCCTCCGACACATTGGTGCGGCTGGCTTCTGGGTTGGAGGCGCGCTGTGTTAAGAAGCAGTGCGGCTTGGTTGGGTTGTGCTTCGGAGGACGCGTGGCTTTCGACCTTCGTCTCTCCTGAGCCCATACGGGAGTTGTAGCGATGAGACAAGATAGTAATTACTAGCGATTGGATACCACGAAGAAAAGGGGATAAAAGGATGGAGTGAAAAAGTACGGTGCTTAAAGACACACAAAGCCTGCAATGGCATTGCCATTATCTCCAGGCCGTGCCGAGTTCAACGAGATGCCCCGCTTGACCGTAGCTAGCTCGGTCTGAGTGCAGCGACAGGGACAAGAAGAAGGACCCAAATGACCCTTTGACCTCAATTTCATATTTTTTTGCTTTTGGGAGACAGAGAGAGAACCGTTAAGGTTAGAAGCACAATTTGACCTCAGGAACGTTCCTAAGGTCCTCCCGATCTGTGCAAGCCTAACATTGACCGTGTGGCATTAACCCTTAATAGTTAAAAGAAGGTGTTTACATCAAACAGTTTACAATGACATGTCTCCCCATAGGAATACATTGCCTGCTCCCCTAAATTCAACCTGAAGCCTATGTGGGTTAATAATGCCTTATGAACCTGTCTTCGATGACAATCCATCAGGCCACTATGAGGTCTACCTGTGTCGATTCTAAGCTTCCTGGAGCAACCGGAAGTGGTTAAATCACCCTAAAAGTGTTTGCCATACCCAACCTGCAGTTTGAGAGAAATAGTGCATTCAACCCTATGTAAATCAGTGAGTTCTTAACGTATAGACTTAAAACTCAGGATTCTGTAAAAGCCCACTCCAATGAGGATATGTGTTTACTTTCAGCTTCCTGTGCCAACCGGAAGTGCCATAATTGGTGTCAAAAGGGCTGTTTCGAAGGGTTAAAAAAGTCAAATCTTTCCAAAACTTAATATATGTGAATAGGCAACCCTCATGAACTGTAAATCAGTCATTCATCCCATCAGATTTCAAGGAAAAATTTACACACCCACACAGAAAGGATGGAGTGACACACTGAGGGGCTTAGAGGCAGACAGTGCCTGCAATAGTTACTTTTGTTTGAACTTTTAAAGAACCGTCAGACCTAGAGTTCTGAAACTTTACAAACCTGTTCTAGAGCTCAGGTCGATTAAGCACGGTGAGTTATGTGGCTCTAGAAGGTTCTCGGACCGATAAAAAGCCTCGGTGCATTTGCATTGACTTCAATTCATTTTGAGCATTACAAAATGGTGACATTTAGAAAAGTCCCAGAGTTGCAAGACTAGGTGCATTGAAACCGGCTCGGCCCATAGAGACGGACCCCGACATTTCTGTCCGATAGCTCATTCAAGGACCCCGTAGCAAGGCATGGAAAAAAGTGGAATTTCAGCACCAATTAAGGTTTTGCTCGGGCACCGAATGACCTATCGAGCCGAAACTTGGGATTCGAGGTCGCCTCACATAGGGCTAAACATAATGTGAAAACTGGACCCGCAGCTAGAACATAACTACGTATTATTTGTTTTATTATGGTTTAAATGGAAGGCGCTGTGAATTTTGGGCCTGCTCTGAAATATGTGATAGTTGGCTTCTAAACGAGTTGGAAAAAGTGAGTTTGGAGTCAGATGGTATCAGTTTGGTGTCTGAAAATATCTAATTGGCTGATGGACACTGACTTGCTAGTTGACTTTTGTGCATTTGCAATATGTTTCAACAGTGAAAAACCACCAAAATAGCATTCTGAAATCACCACTAAAAATGACATCACCATAGCCGTGCCGAGTTCAACGAGATGCCCCGCTTGACCGTAGCTTGCTCGGTCTGAGCGCAGCGACAGTGACAAGAAGATGACCCTTGACCTACATTTCAAGTCTTTTGCTTTTGGGAGACAGAGAGAGAACTGTTAAGGTTTAGAAGCACAATTTGACCTCAGGAACGTTCCTAAGGTCTCTGTGCAAGCCTAACATTGACCGTGTGGCATTAACCCTTAACAGTTAAAAGAAGGTGTTTACATCAAACAGTTTACAATGACATCTCACCCCATAGGAACACATTGCCTGCACCCCTAAATTCAACCTGAAGCCTATGTGGGTTATGAATGTCTTATGAACCTGTCTTCAATGACAATCCATCAAGCCACTATGAGGTCTACCTGTGTTGATTCTAAGCTTCCTGGAGCAACCGGAAGTGATAAAATCACCCTAAAAGTGTTTTGCCATACCCAACCAGCAGTTTGTGATATATAGTGCATTCAACCCTGTGTAAATCAGTCAGTTCTTAACGTATAGACTTAAAACTCAGGATTCTGTAAAAGCATACCCCGATCAGGATATGTATTTACTTATAGCTTCCTGTGCCAACCGGAAGTGCCTTAAAATGGGGTCATAGGTGCTGTTTCGAAGGTTTAAAAAAGTCAGATCTTTCCAAAACTTTAAATGTGTGAATCGGTCAACCCTCATGAACTGTAAATCAGTAATTTCGCTAAACAGATGTCAAAGAAAAGCTCTCTCTCACACACACACACACACACACACACACACACACACACACACACACACACACACACACACACACACACACACACACACACACACACACACACACACACACACACACACACACACACACACACACACAGCAAGGATGGAGTGAAAAAGTATGGTGCTTAAAGACACACAGAGCCTTAAATGCTTTTAGGGGGGATCCAGACTTCCATACCCGCTCTGGGAGCGCTATACTACCGCCCCAAATCAATGGGTGCTGGCCTGAGTGATTTATGGAGGTTTTCAAAAAATATTCTGTTTTTTCTTCTGGAAAATATTTTATGTTTTTTCTTCTCGAGTCAATGGCCTGAGTGATTTATGGAGGTTTTCAAAAAATATTCTAAGTCCAAACTTTTCATGCACCTGGTATTTTTTTGGGGTTACCAGGCGTCATTTTTCAAAACGGTTGAAATTGCTTTTAGGGGGCATCCAGAGTGTCACATGACCGGATGAGGTAACTATTCTTGTTCTTCTTGTAACTTTCCGGTAGGCTAGAAGCTTTCCGGTGTTTTGCTGCTCGACACAGGTCGACGCAGGCATTGCACTTGATTTATCGTTATCGTAACCGTAGGTGCAGCCAAGTGGAAATACGAAAGCTTTCTAGCTATTTCGCACTGACGGTAATTTGAACACAAGAACGTTTCTAGTGAAAAGGTGCTTACACTCAGAGCCATGTATTTACACTCAGCCACCCTAGCCTTATTACGGGTTAACGTTTTGGTAATTTTGGTTGGCCAACAAAATGTAAGACTACAATGACTGCATACGTTTCCCCAAATGTTATACGAAAAAAAAATGTTTTGTTATTGATGGACAATGGCAAGGCTGCCATTGTATTTTCAGTTACATTCTGTTCAATAAAAATGGTTTACACGTTTATTTTTTAAGAAATACATGGAACTACAACCGAATAAAACACCATTAACCATCATGCATTGCTTACATTCATTCTATCCTGAAAAGTCTGTTCAGAAAAATCGAAAACAGTACATATAGGCATAAAACCACAATGTTTTAATAGGGATTAAATAAAGACAATATATATATAACCTCTTACGGTTAAATGGTTAAAAAAAGACAAAATATCTATATATTCATAACGTAAAATAAATAAATACAGGCGATCGCGTCTATGGTTGTTGCAACGGCTTGTGTGTCGCCTACTGGTTAAATTCGTGTCTTTTCGCACGAATTAAGTAGCACAGAAATTCGTGTATTTTCGCACGAATTAAGTAGCACAGAAATTCGTGTATTTTCAAACGAATTGAACCACCCCAAAAATGCACAAAAACGCACGAAATCTGCTGAAATACATTTTGTACATATATGCGCGAATTGAATGTGAGGCTGGGCTGATAGGTGAGAGACATATTAACAATATGAACAATCCATTACTAATTACCCATCTTTAATGGGAATGAAGACGTGGGCGGGGCAATCTATTGTGGGTGCAGTAGTCTAATTATAATATCTAAACTGAAGTGGGTCTGGGTATGATGTATAAAGTCCACTCTGGTGGGATCGAATTCAGACGAGTCTTCCTGCAGGAGAAGAGCCGTACGTGACCTGTAAAAAACGAAGCGTGCGTAATTTACAATGGCGAAATGGGAAATGCGAATGGACGTTCTAAAATGTTTGGCGGTGCTTGAGCTGGATGACATGGATTCAGACGGAAGGGGGGAACTTGATGAGATGTATCAAGAGATCTATGATGATAAATATGGCATTTTTTCAGTAGATTCCGATTCTGACTGTGAGGCGTATGGGATCCCTGCCAGGGTGCCAGCGGCACCACAACGCAAGCAGCAAAACTCCCGCAGTTGCTACAGTCAACATGGGCGCAAAAAAGCCCCTACGTTGCCCACTGTGGAGCCGTCACCAACTGAGATGGAGAGCGATAACAAGGGGGCGGACGGCACAGTTTGGGTGAAACAGCCTGTTGGTAACGCCACGGGTCGATTATTAACACAGAACGACACCAGAGTGGAATCAGGCCCTACACCATATGCAAAAGACAGAATCGACGGTGCCTACGCCAGCTTTCATTGTTTGTGTGACATGGAGATGTTGCAGCGCATCAGGGACTGTACTGTGGCCGAGGCGCACCGGGCGCAAGGAAAAAACACAACATGGGACTTGTCTGTGGAGGAATTGGAAGCATTCATTGCGGTCCTGTATGTCCGTGGGCTATACGGCAATAGACAAGCGTCTTTGGATGGCTACTGGTCATGTTTAAAATCAGATTTCTTTCGAGACACAATGCCAGTGGACCGCTTCACAGAAATCATGCGGTACCTGCGTTTTGACACAAGAGAGATCAGACGCCCCCGGACAAATTCGAACAAATTCGCCGTGGTCTCAGAAGTTTGGAACGCGTTTGTACGGAACTGCGTTGCATGTTACAAGCCAGGGTTGAACATCACTGTTGAGGAGCAACGGTTCCTTACAAGTGGGGAGGTCATCAAGTTTTCGTTGACCGCTGACGTAGACAGCAAGTACGTGCTAAATGTCATTCCTCATGTCGTTCCTTATTCGTGGGAAGATGAATCTCAGAAGCCTGAAAATGTGGCATTGAAGCTTGTGGAACCTTACCTCGGTGCGGGGAGAAATGTCACTACGGACAAGTTCTGCACATCCCTGCCATTAGCAAATAAGTTGATTGCCAACAATACCAACTTGGTCGGGGCCGTGAGTCATTGCGGACGAGAGCTGCCTCCCGTGATGCGTAATCAGACACAGACAAAGCTATACTCCACTACCGTGCTAAAGCATGACAAAGCAACCCTTACGGTTTACAGAAGTAACCCAAGAAAGAACGTCTGTATTCTGAGCACTATGCACCCGACTGTCGCCATCGGGAGCGACCGAACGAGAGAACCGGAGACCGTGACGTTCTATAATAGCAACAGGGTAGGTTTCACATTACGATATTTTTTAAACATCATGCCATACACGTGTCATGCACTTGCAGACTACCAAATGGGTCGTTGTTTTTCATTTGGGGATGTAATGCTAATCAATTGTATTCTATCCCATAGGTTGACGTAAATAGGATGACAAGAGAGCGCACGGTGGAGGTTGTGACAGGGTTGGAGAAAGGAGGTTCACACCGCTGGCCCCTTGCGGTATTCTTCAACCTTCTTGACCTGGCTGCAATCAACGCATATGTTTTGTTCACGCAATGCACCGCTAAGACAGTGTCAAGGAGAGATTTCGTCATGGATCTGGCATTCGAGCTTCGCGAGAAGCACATGAGGGCCAGTGCCGCACCGCCTCCTCCCCTCCCACCCATCCAGGACACAGTCTGTGAAACGAAGACCCGGAGCAAGGTGCGCAGATCGACACGGAACAAGGCTCCTGAAAGCTGTGGGTAGTGCAACGGATTTGCTTGTGGGTCTTGCGCACGCAAATATCCAGAACAACAGAAGACGAGAGATGAATTCATGCGTTAGGCTAAAGGCGCATATCCCAAAGGCACAAGATACTGTCTCCAGTGAATTAACAACCGAGTCTGTGTTATAGCATGGATATATTGCCACTAATTCTCCTGTATGCATGTAATGTTTCAACATTGTGTTTTGCACCCTACCAATTGTGTTACAAATAAAATGCAGAAACTTGATAACATTGTATTTTTTTATTCAAAGAAAAAATTAAAACAAGACAGTTTTACACGAATTGTCTTATCAATTGATAGCCATTACATTTATGAGTTATGTAATTAATGATGATTGTGACATTACCAAGTTTTGAGTGCAGATGATTTGATAGTGGATAAGACATACTTTTGTAATGTCCAGCCAGTTAGAATTGTGTCATTACTAAAAGCAAGACAAGTGACTATAAAGTATTATGCCAACACGTGTAACCCCTGAAAAGTCGGGTGTTTTAGTGTACTCTAATTCCTCTTCAACGTTTAGTAAAATATACACTAAATGATTACACCCTATATTATCATACAGTAATTGATAAATATATAGGCTAGGCTATGACAAGAGTAGGCTGCATGTGCAACAGCTATACCAGGGATTCTATGTTTTTTGGAGTATATAAAAACTGCTGGTAAAATGGCATATCGTTTTCTATTACTAAACTAGATATGCTGTTTACCTCAAGCATTTCATCATAAGATGATAATTAAACTAGAAAGGTACTAGAAAACATGACTTTGAATTGACAAGCGACATATGATGATCTCTCTTATGCAGCCTATATTGTTTGTCTTTAATGAAAGCTAATTGGAATTTACACAGTCACTACATTCAGAAGTAACGTACCATCCCATTCCTATCAGGGCCTGGCCAATTTGATTTACGACGCTTCTGACCGATTGTACGTCAATAGGAAAATATACAGTAAATATATATATATATTTTTTAAATGGTATGATGCAATACTCTTCAAGATGCTTTCTTCTTAACATACTTGCTTGCCCCTCCAAATAAAATATTTCAATATTTAAACAGAAAGAAGCATCAATCTCCGATAAAGGGCTGCAGGTAGCCTAGTGGTTAGAGTGTTGGACTAACAAGGTTGCAAGATCGAATCCCTGAGCTGACAAGGTACACATCTGTCGTTCTGCCCCAGTTAATCCACAGTTTTTAGGCCTGTAATTGAAAATAAGAAGTTGTACTTACTGACTTGGCTAGTTAAGAAAAATGAAGCATCTGAGTGAGAGCTAAACATTGCCCCTTTGTCTCTGTATGTGTTGCCCATGTATCTGATGTTGTCTGGGCCAAAAAGAGTATGGCATGTATTTTAACCAGACAGCAGCAGATACATGGACTGCATAAACTGAGTGTACAGTACAAAGCACCTTCCTGATATTGAGTTGCCCCCCCCCCCAACCTTTGCCATCAGAACAGTCTCAATTCGTCAGGGCATGGACTCTTCAAGTTGTCAAAAGCACTCCACAGGGATGCTGACCCATGTTGACTCCAAGCTTCCCACAGTTGTGTCAAGTTGTCTGGATGTCTTTGAGTGGTGGACCATTCTTGATACACACAGGAAACTGTTGAGGGTGAAAAACCCAGCAGCCCTGCAGTTTTGACATCTGCATTGCTTGCTTTCTGGGGCTTTAGGCTGGGTTACTGTATAACACTTTGTGACATCTGCTGATGTTAAAAGGGCTTTATAAATACATTTGATTGATTTATTTATTGACACAAACCATTGCGCCTGGCACCTACTACCATATCCCAGTCAAAAGCACTTAAATCTTTTGTCTTGCCCATTCACCCTCTGAAGTCACTTTAATAATTTTACCTACATGTACATATTACCTCAATTACCTCGACACCGGTGTCCCCGCACATTGACTCTGTACCGATATCCCCTGTATATAACCCCGCTATTTTTATTTACTGCTGCTCTTTAATTATTTGTTATTCTTATCTCTTACTTTTTAATTATTTTTGGGGTATTTTATTTAAATTGCATTGTTGGTTTAAGGGCTTGTACGTAAGCATTTCACTTTAAGGTCTACACCTGTTGTATTCGGCGCATGTGACAAATACAATTTGATTTGATTTGAATGGCACACATACACAATCCATGTCTCAATTGTCTCACGGCTAAAAATCCTTCTTTAACATGTCACCTCCCATTCATCTACACTGATTGAAGTGGATTTAACAAGTGACATCAATAATGGATTATAGCTTTCACCTGGATCCACCTGGTTAGTCAATGTCATGGAAAGAGCTGGTGTTCTTAATATTTTGTATACTCAGTGTATATCGGCATATAGTGAGTAAAAAATCATATCAAATCAAAAAAAATTGGTCACATACACATGGTTAGCAGATGTTAGTGCGAGTGTAGCGAAATGCTGGTGCTTCTAGTTCCGAACATGCAGTAATATCTAACAAGTAATCTAACAATTTCACAACAACTACCTTAAACAGGGGCACGAACTCTGCAGTTGTTGAACCGATGTCTCTGAATATATCTCTTTCTGTAATGATTTAATCAGTTAAAATACTTGACATCCAATGAGAGCAAAATTATACTTTTTTAAAACATGATTTTAAGCTCTACATCAGGGATCATCAGCTGCGGGATGATTTTTTTCATGAATGGATGGACACCGGTCCGGAAAATAATTACAAATAATTTGTAGACTGCAAATTGACCACAAGAAGCCCAAACATGACACATTTCCATGCCCATACTGTGAGATGCTTAAGACAGCGCTACAGGGAGACAGGACGGACAGCTGATCATCCTCGCAGTGGCAGACCACGTGTAACAACACCTGCACAGGATCGGTACATCCGAACATCACACCTGCGGGACAGGTACAGGATGGCAACAACAACTAACCGAGTTACACCAGGAATGCCCAATCCCTCCATCAGTGCTCAGACTGTTCACAATAGGCCGAGAGAGGTTGGACTGAGGGCTTGTAGGCCTGTTGTAATGCAGGTCCTCATCAGATATCACCGGCAACAACGTTGTCTATGGGCACAAACCCACCATCGCTGGACCAGACAGGACTGGCAAAAAGTGCTCTTCACTGACGAGTCGCAGTTTTGTCTCACCAGCGGTGATGGTTGGATTCACGTTTATTGTCGAAGGAATGAGCGTTACACCAAGGCCTGTACTCTGGAGCGGGATCGATTTGGAGGTGGAGGGTCCATCATGGTCTGTGGCGATGTGTCACAGCATCATCGGACTGAGCTTGTTGTCATTGCAGGCAATCTCAACGCTGTGCGTTACAGTGAAGACATCCTCCTCCCTCATGTGGTACCCTTCCTGCAGGCTCATCCTGACATGACCCTGTAGCATGACAATGCCACCAGCCATGCTGCTCGTTCTGAGCATGATTTCCTCCAAGACAGGAATGTCAGTGTTCTGCCATGGCCAGCGAAGAGCCCGGATCTCAATCCCATTGAGCACGTCTGGGACCTGTTGGATCGGATGGTGAGGGCTAGGGCCATTCCCCCCAGAAATGTCCAGGAACTTGCAGGTGCCTTGGTGGAAGAGTTGGGTAACATCTCACAGCAAGAACTGGCAAATCTGGTTCACGAGGAGCAGATGCACTGCAGTACTCAATGCAGCTGGTGGCCACACCAGAAACTAACTGTTACTTTTGATTTTGACCCCCCCTTTGTTCAGGGACATAGTATTTAATTTCTGTCACATGTCTGTGGAACTTGTTCAGTTTATGTCTCAGTTGTTGAATCTTGTTATGTTCATACAAATATTTACACATGTTAAGTTTGCTGAAAATAAACGCAGTTGACAGTGAGAGTACGTTTCTCTTTTAGCTGTGTTTATATCTCTCTCTTATGCATGTGTCACACCCTGGCCTTAGTATTCTTTGTTTTCATTATTATTTTTAGGTAGGTCAGGGTGTGACATGGGGAATGTTTGTGTTTTGTCGTTTTGGGTGGTTATATGGTAAAGGGGGTGTTGGGTGTAGTGTATGAGTTTGTGTTGAGTAAATGTTTCTAGGTATGTCTATGGTTGAGTGAATGTGTCTAGGTATGTCTATGGTTGCCTGAGTGGTTCTCAATCAGAGACAGATGTCTTTCATTTGTCTCTGATTGGGAGCCATATTTAAGGCAGCCATGGGCATCATGCATTTGTGGGTAATTGTCTATGTCTATGTTGAACGTTTGTTGCTTGTCTGTGCACTAACGTTTGTAGCTTCACGGTCGTCAGTTTGTTATTTTGTTAGTTTGTGTATAGTTGTTCGTTTCTTGTTTTTTCTCTCTTCTAAAATTAAAGAAGATGTATTTGCACACGCTGCGCCTTGGTCCTCTCTCTCACCCTTAGACGATCGTGACAGAATTACCCACCAAACCAGGACCAAGCAGCGTGAAAGGATGGAACAGCGCTTAGTGGAGGAATGGACCCGGGAAAAGGATAAGTGGAGAACAACCTGGGAAGAGATAGACAGGTGGGTGTGCGATCCAGAGAAAGTGCCGGAGCCTGCCTGGGATTCGCTGGAGCAGTGCGAGGAGGGTTACAGGATTATGGAGTTGGAGAAAGGAGCACGAAGGCGCGGTAGGAAACCCTCGAGGAAACGCCAAAAATTTATTGGGGAGGGGCTCATGGGGAGTGTGGCGAGTCCAGATAGGAGATCTGCGTCAACTTTCCGTGCTACCCGTGAGGACCTTAAGAAGGAACCTGAGCCAGTCGGGCTGAATTTGGAGGTGAGCAATGGGACTGATACAGAGACTGTTAAGGATTTATTGGGGAGGTTGGAGGAGAGTGAAATGAGGGAGCTGCTGTGTTGGTGCGTGAGGCACAAAATCCACCCGACAGAGCGTGTGCGGGAAGTGATGTTACCTGAGTCAGCTCTCCTTGCTCATCCCGAGGTGCGTGCTAACCGTCTGGGAATGACAGTCCCATGAACCAGGCCTCCTGTACGCCTCCCTAGTCCTGCACCTCCTGTAGCAGCCCCACGTACTAACTCTCCTGTGGCAGCCCCTCGTACCAGTCCTCCAGTTCCGGCACCACGCACCAAGCCTTTTGTGCGTCTCCAGAGTCCAGTACGTCCTGTTTCTCCTCCCCGCACTAGCCCTGAGATGCGTGTCCCCAGCCCGGTACCTCCAGTTCCGGCACCACGCACCAAGCCTTTTGTGCGTCTCCAGAGTCCAGTACGTCCTGTTTCTCCTCCCCGCACTAGCCCTGAGATGCGTGTCCCCAGCCCGGTACCACCAGTTCCGGCACCACGCACTAGGCCTAATGTGCGTCTCCAGGGTCCAGTATGCCCTGTTCCTCCTCCCCGCACTAGCCCTGAGATGCGTGTCCCCAGCCCGGTACCACCAGTTCCGGCACCACGCACTAGGCCTAATGTGCATCTCCAGGGTCCAGTATGCCCTGTTCCTCATCCCCGCACTAGCCTGAAGGTGCGTGTCTTTAGCCCGGTACTTCCAGTTCCGGCACCACGCACCAGGCCTACAGTGCGTCTCAGCCGGCCAGAGTCTGCCGTCTGCACAGCGGTGCCTGAACTGCCCGTCTGCCAAGCGCCATCTGAGCCACCCGTCTGCCAAGCGCCGTTTAGTGGAAACGTTTTAGATACAGAATATGATGCAACAGTGGTAGACATTAGAACATCAGATGACATTTATGAGTTTAGAATCAAATATGACAAAACTTGTAATATGCCCTGGTTGCCCTTATGGTCAGGAATATCAAGAAAACCGTACACAACTAATCCTAGTTTGTACAAAGGATCTGGTAGGGGGAAAAATTGAACACATGTTTATTAGCAGCGAGGATGGAAGTGTGTGCTGGTTGCAACAACTACTACACTCTTCAGGTTACTGATGAGCTGATCCAATGACAGCCGTTTCCCATGTTTTGACAAGTTCAAAATTTAATTCTCGTTTTTCTGGCCTAATAACAAAGCGTCTAACTTTTTACTGTGCTGTCACGGCTGGTATTTTGTCCACATCACTTAAATTAGCTATCTGCTCATCCACTTCCTCCACACGGGTCCAGAACCCACCATATTTGCCCATGTCTACAGTAATCTGTTGTTTTTACTGACTCCCTGAAGGTCGTTTTGCTTTTGTCTATCTTGTTTCTCTTTAAGTGCCTGCAGTCTAGTCTCTCTTATTTTGACATGCGCTCACGATATATGGCTCTCTGTCCTTTAACTGATGCCCTAGATGTTTCAAGGACCTTAGCTTTCCTCTCAGGACCTAAACTAGCCAACCATTCCCAAGACCTATTCTGTTTAAACATGATCATGCCCTCTAATGCTACCTTCCTTGCCCTCGTCTTTAATCTTATTAACTGATTAAATATCCCAAGATCCCTCTCACACGCAACGTGTGTTTCTGGAGCAGATTCTAATGCTTTATACTGTTCGTCAGATACACTGTCGTACCGTCCATGCTTTCACTAGACTAGCAAAACTTTGCTCCAGAGCTTGTTTTGTCATGTCATCCAACTCTTCGGATTCTTGTGCTATAAGTTTGTCGAAGATGGGTCCCCTGTGGACGTCTACGCCATCAAACAAAGTGACCTCACCTCTAATGAAAGTGCTGCTGTCTGCCTGCCACTCTGTGAGCTTTCTAACAAGCACTATACCTGTTGTTCATTGCAAGGAAATGTTCTTTCTTTCCAAGGACTTTCCAGAATGGTTCTGTAAGCTGTTTGGATATAAGGCATAATGCCCTACATCCCCGCAATGAACTGAATGACATTCAGATCAGCATGAATGGCTTGAATTAACCTGTTTTCATTTTGGGTGAGTCTCGTGAAGTCCAACAAGTCAGTGTAGAGATAGTAAACACCTGCTGCATTGTGGAACATCACATTTATGCGGTTTCCTTTGAGAGTAACTTAAGGAACGTCGTCAGAACCATTCTTGTTAAGCAAGAATGTTCTGAATTTGACTGGCTTGCCACTCTCCTCACATGCACGTTCCTGTACTGCTTTACATCCAGTTCGGATAAGCCTAACTGTACCACTCTCACAGCCTAATGTGTGTGTGGGATCTACTTTAGCACTACCTACCTTGTCCTGTTGGAAAATAAGGGATTCCCACATAGCTAATGTTGTACCCGCCTGATGTGCCAGCCCATCAATAACGTGCATACCGCAAAATAGCTCATTGACAAGAGAAAGTCTAGCCTTTTCTGTGTCATCTAAGTCATTGACGCAGTCATTGACGCAGACGCAGTCAGTCAGGAAAGCAAAGGCTAGCTTTTTCAAGCAGAAATTTGCATCCTGTAGCTCTAACTCCAAAAAGTTCTGGGACACTGTAAAGTCCATGGAGAACAAGAGCACCTCCTCCCAGCTGCCCACTGCACTGAGGCTAGGTAACACGGTCACCACCGATAAATCCATGATAATTGAAAACTTCAACAAGCATTTCTCAACGACTGGCCATGCCTTCCACCTGGCTACTCCAACCTCGGCCAACAGCTCCGCCCCCCCCTGCAGCTACTCGCCCATGCGTCCCCAGCTTCTCCTTTACCCAAATCCAGATGGCAGATGTTCTTAAAGAGCTGCAAAACCTGGACCCATACAAATCAGCTGGGCTTGATAATCTAGACCCTCTATTTCTGAAACTATCCGCCGCCATTGTCGCAACCCCTATTACCAGCCTGTTCAACCTGTCTTTCATATCGTCTGAGATCCCCAAGGATTGGAAAGCTGCCGCGGTCATCCCTCTCTTCAAAGGGGGAGACACCCTGGATCCAAACTGTTACAGACCTATATCCATCCTGCCCTGCCTATCTAAGGTCTTCGAAAGCCAAGTTAATAAACAGATCACTGACCATCTCGAATCCCACCGTACCTTCTCCGCTGTGCAATCCGGTTTCCGAGCCGGTCACGGGTGCACCTCAGCCACGCTCAAGGTACTAAACGATATCATAACCGCCATTGATAAAAGACAGTACTGTGCAGCCGTCTTCATCGACCTGGCCAAGGCTTTCGACTCTGTCAATCACCATATTCTTATCGGCAGACTCAGTAGCCTCGGTTTTTCTGATGACTGCCTTGCCTTGTTCACCAACTACTTTGCAGACAGAGTTCAGTGTGTCAAATTGGAGGGGATGTTGTCCGGACCTCTGGCAGTCTCTGTGGGGGTACCACAGGGTTCAATTCTCGGGCTGACTCTTTTCTCTGTATATATCAATGATGTTGCTCTTGCTGCGGGCGATTCCCTGATCCACCTCTCCGCAGACGACACCATTCTGTATACTTCTGGCCCTTCCTTGGACACTGTGCTATCTAACCTCCAAACGAGCTTCAATGCCATACAACACTCCTTCTGTGGCCTCCAACTGCTCTTAAACGCTAGTAAAACCAAATGCATGCTTTTCAACCGTTCGCTGCCTGCACCCGCCCGCCCGACTAGCATCACCACCCTGGACGGTTCCGACCTAGAATATGTGGACATCTATAAATACCTAGGTGTCTGGCTAGACTGTAAACTCGCCTTCCAGATTCATATTAAACATCTCCAATCCAAAATCAAATCAAGAATCGGCTTTCTATTTCGCAACAAAGCCTCCTTCACTCACGTCGCAAAACTCACCCTCGTAAAACTGACTATCCTACCGATCCTTGACTTCGGCGATGTCATCTACAAAATAGCTTCCAATACTCTACTCAGCAAACTAGATGCAGTTTATCATAGTGCCATCCGTTTTGTTACCAAAACACCTTATACCACCCACCACTGCGACCTGTATGCTCTAGTCGGCTGGCCCTCGCTACATATTCGTCGCCAGACCCACTGACTCCAGGTCATCTATAAGTCCATGCAGGTAAAGCTCCGCCTTATCTTAGTTCACTGGTCAAGATATCAACACCCACCCGTAGCACGCGCTCCAGCAGGTATGTCTCACTGATCATCCCAAAAGCCAACACCTCATTTGGCCGCCTTTCCTTCCAGTTCTCTGCTGCCTGTGACTGGAACGAATTGCAAAAATTGCTGAAGTTGGACACTTTTATTTCCCTCACCAACTTTAAACATCTGCTATCTGAGCAGCTAACCGATCGCTGCAGCTGTACATAGTCCATCTGTAAACAGCCCACCCAATTTACCTACCTCATCCCCTTACTGTTTTTATTTATTTACCTTTCCGCTCTTTTGCACACCAGTATCTCTACTTGCTCATGATCATCTGATGATTTATCACTCCAGTGTTAATCTGCTAAATTGTAATTATTCGCTCCTGTGGCCTATTTATTGCCTACCTCATTCCTTTTGCACACAATGTATATAGACTCATTTTTTCCCCTACTGTGTTATTGACTTGTTTATTGTTTACTCCATGTGTAACTCTGTGTTGTTGTCTGTTCACACTGCTATGCTTTATCTTGGCCAGGTCGCAGTTGTAAATGAGAACTTGTTCTCAACTAGCCTTCCTGGTTAAATAAAGGTGAAATAAAATACAATAAAATTGAACCCATCTACAATATCTGGTAATATGTTTGACCTGAACTGGGATAGAATCTCATTAAATGTTTTCTTTACGCTCGCTCTGACACCCATTAAGTTTGTTATTTTTGTAGACATGTCTTTGAAGTGATGATCGCGTGAAAACTCTGTTTTACCACGATTGACAACATCCTGTACCATTTCAACAATGGTGTCAAATCAAATCAAATTTAATTGGTCACATACACATGGTTAGCAGATGTTAATGCGAGTGTAGCGAAATGCTTGTGCTTCTAGTTCCGACAGTGCAGTAATATCTAGCAAGTAATCTAACAATTTCACAACAACTACCTTATACAGACAAGTGTAAAGGGATGAATAAGAATATGTACATATAAATATATGGATGAGCGATGGCTGAACGGCATAGGCAAGATGCAGTAGATGGTATAGAGTACAGTATATACATATGAGATGAGTAATTTAGGGTATGTAAACATTATTTAAAGTGGCATTGTTTAAAGTGACTATACATTTATTACATCCAATTATTAAAGTGGCTAGAGATTTGAGTGTATGTTTGCAGCAGCCACTCAATGTTAGTGATGGCTGTTTAACAGTCTGATGGCCTTGAGATAGAAGCTGTTTTTCAGTCTCTCAGTCCCAGCTTTGATGCACCTGTACTGACCTCGCCTTCTGGATGATAGCGGGGTGAACAGGCAGTGGCTCGGGTGGTTGTTGTCCTTGGTGATTTTTTTGGCCTTCCTGTGACATCGGGTGATGTAGGTGTCCTGGAGGTCAGATAGTTTGCCCCCGGTGATGCGTTGTGCAGACCTCACTACCCTCTGGAGAGCCTTAAGGTTGTGGGCGGAGCAGTTGCCATACCAGGCTGTGATAAAGCCCAACAGGATGCTCTCAATTGTGTATCTGTAAAAGTTTGTGAGTGTTTTTGGTGACAAGCCAAATTTCTTCAGCCTCCTGAGGTTGAAGAGGCGCTGTTGAGCTGTTGAGCTCCCCATATTAATCAGGATAATCTCTTCTTTCTAATTATTTAAGGCTGGGCAGTGTATCTCGTTGTCATCGATCGCTAGCCCCAAAATACTTTTTGCCCTTGGACCGCTGAACTCCCCCCATTGTTTTCCTATGAAGGGGCATGCTGGTATATTTCGCCAAATATCTCTCATTGCTGCACATCTAAAGTTTGCAAAAGAGCACCTGCATGTTCCACAGCACTACTGGCAAAATATTCTGTGGACAGATGAAACTAAAGATGAAACTTCCCATGTTTATCAAGACATTTTGCAGGAGAATGCAGGAGAATTGTCCGCCAATTGAAGCTCAACAGAAGTTGGGTGATGCAACAGGACAACGACCCAAAACACAGAAGTAACTCAACAACAGAATGGCTTCAACAGAAGAAAATACGCTTTCTAGAGTGGCCCAGTCAGAGTCCTGACTTCAACCCGATTGAGATGCTGTGGCATGACCTCGAGAGCGGTTCACACCAGACATCCCGAGAGTATTACTGAACTGAAACAGTTTTGTAAACTGTAACTGTAACTGTAAGAGGAATGGTCCAAAATTCCTCCTGACCGTTGTGCTGGTCTGATACGCAACTACAGAAAACGTTTGGTTGAGGTTATTGCTGCCAAAAAAGGGTCAACCAGTTATTAAATCCAAGGGTTCCCATACGTTTTCCACCCTGTACTGTGAATGTTTACACGGTGTGTTCAATAAAGACATGAAAACGTATCAATCATTGTTTGTGTGTTATTAGTTTAAGCTGACTGTGTTTGTCTATTGTTGTGACTTAGATGAAGATCAGATCAAATTTTATGACAATTTTTATGATTTATGCAGAAATCCAGGTAATTCCAAAGGGTCACAAACTTTTCTTGCCACTGTATGCCTCTGTAACTTTCTCACTCAACATTATTCATTCATTTTTTATTTATGTTTATTTAACCTTTATTTAAGTAGGCAAGTCAGATAAAAACAAATTCTTATTCACAATGACGGCCTACCCCAGCCAAACTCTAACGATGCTGGGCCAATTGTGCGCCTACCTATGGGACTCCGGTCACGGCTGTTTGTGATACAGCCTGGGATCGAACCAGGCTCTGTAGTGACACCTCTAGCACTGAGATGCAGCACCTTAGACCGCTTTACCACTCGGGAGGCTATGATTATCCGTTATCATGGTAGGATCCACATTATAATGTAGAAGTGTTCAAAAATATATGAACTCTGAATGTAGTAAAAGTCAGCAGGTGGTAGTCTATGCTTTATTTAGAAAGGAGAACATTGAACCCTCAGGATGAAAGCTGTATTTGCCATAACCTGCTCATTAACTAAATCCCCAATGTTCTCCTCCTCCTCTTTTGTATTTAAAGGGGTCCTCCAGCTATTTTTGAAATTGTACTGTTGAAACACAATATCCCAAGTATAAATATAGTAAAGTGAGCACACTAAAGTGTAAAAAAACAATAACATTTTGAGCAAAATAGTGTTTTTTTAGACACAACTTCAATGGAGTAGGGCACAGGTGTCAAACTCATTCCCGGAGAGCCAAGTGCCTGCGGGTTTTCGCTTGTCCCTTAAACTTGACTGATGAATTAAGGTCACAAATTAGTAACTCGCCATACCTGTTTGTCTAGGCCTTAATTCAAAGGAAAAAACAAAACCCTGCAGACACTATGCCCTCCATTGAATGAATTTGAAACCTCTGCAGTAGGGCATTCAATGAGTTGGTCCTGGTGGGAATCCTCTGACGTCATTGGCCTCCCTCCTATCTTGAGGAACAATAGAGGAGCAATAGAGAACAAAATAGCAAAGCCCCCTCCCTTCTCCCCACCACACACACACACATACACACCTGGACCATCTGTTGAGATGTGCCTTTTGTTAAGTAAACCAGGTGTTAAATGAGTGAAAAGGAGACTGGAGTGCCACTTGACATTCAGCTTCATTGTTTGACTATTTAACCTCTTGGTCCTCCCCTGTGCATGCCACACCCTCTCCCAATATAGTGTACATGTGAACACATTTCAAACAATGGCTGCATTATGTTCTGTGGTGCTTGAAAATAAAAGGAACACTTGTGGTAGACTGGAGCCATCAGAGTTAAGTTCACAGCTCGTTCATACTGAGCATTTAGGTTATAATGTCTTACCTTGAAAATGGCCATTAATAAACAGCAGAGCTGTAAAAGATCTACATGTATTTGCACAATCAACTGAGTCAGTGATTTCATCGCAATCTCACTCTCAATTTGCACAAATAACATGCAAATGTGTTGCAGCAGATTTCAAAGCCATTCAGGTGTCCTGAAATGCACAAAATCAACTTTTTGCATGTTATTGCACGAATTGTGTGTGAGACTGTGCTGATGGGTAACAGGGTTGACGTGTCATGAGCCATGTGCTTAGTTTTCCACAAAACACCAGAGCAGAACCAGTTCACCTGCTTTTACAATATGATTTGACTAGGTGTTCAAAGAATTACAAAAATAGTAGAGAGTTCAGCTCACATCACAGGGTTGACCTTAAACCGGATGGACAAATGTCAATTCATCATTAATCACATGAACCCTTTTCTCAACCAGCTGCAGAACATGTTTTGACAGTGGATTTAGAAGTGGATATGAAAAAATGATTCGCTTGAGCTTAATTGGTCAACTGCCCCAGCACTCCTGCATTAATTTACACTCGCGGCACCCTGCCCTTAAGGGCGGTATAGATCATTGGAAATGAGTCATTTGATTCGATTCAATTCCCCCTTCTGTAAATAAAAAATACGTTTATCTGTTTAGATTTTTGGTCTCTGGATATACCAATATTCGTAAGCATTATATAATCTCCATAGGCCTATTTCCTTTGGGATGGCACGTGCTTTCTCTTTCAAAATGCAATGTTGTGACAGGCCTACCATAAACATGTTATCTATATAAATACAGTATAAAAGGGCTCCAGACAAACTTTTCCCCTGGTGCCACTAACGTTTTCAGTGGTTGGCACCAACCCAAGATTTGATCCCACCAAAATGTGGTCATTGGCTTCACACAATAGAAAAATGGGGAGTAATGTTATACAGTCATTCACAGTGCTATTGACATGGTTTGATTCAGTAAATACGTTTCAGATTGGCCTACATTTAATCTAAAATGTTCAAGCAGGAATAATGACAAATATATTTTTATGTCCCAACACTTAAACCAATGATTGGCATACTTTTTGGTTCGACAATTAGGCATTGTTGCTATCATTTTACTATAAAAATAAGGCTCCAGAATTGCAGAAATGGAATGTGTTTACATATTTTTGTTGTGTACAAATATCTATAGGCTAATTAATTTGGGAGTAAGTTCACCATTTGAGGAAGAGGAAACTCAAAACCTATTAGCTAGATCGCTAAATATAATTTCCATCTAGTTAGTCGTGTAACCTCCCCTGTTATTGGTAATGGTGAGAGGTTATCTTGTCTTGGGGTCATTATCTTTGTGCATCTGTAACTTTCTCACTCAGGTATATGGAACAAAATACAAAACTTTTGACAAAATGCAATACACTGTAAGTAAATTTGTCCTAGTTGCCTACTAGACACATTGAAATGGGGGGACTAGATACATAAAGTGCATTCATTTCTAAATTGCATTCATGTAGCCTCCTATAAAAAACATTTGATATCAAATGCAACATGCTGGAGTATAGAGCCAAATTAAACGTTTTAGCTTCACTGTCCAAATGAATATGTAGGGGGGTGTATGTCTCAGACTTAAGCCATGTGCTGGTCATTAGCATGTCCATACCAGAATAATCTGTGTTGATGTGATGTTTCGTGTGGTGGAGATAAGGGAAGAGAGGAAGAAGAAAGTGCAGGGGGAGTTGAACAATCAAGTTCAAGTGAAGAATGGTTTCATATCCACTTCTAAATCCACTGTTCTGCAGTTGGTTGAGAAAAGGGTTAATGTGATTAATGATGAATTGACATTTGTCCATCCGGTTTAAGGTCAACCCTGTGACGTGAGCTGAACTCTCGTTTTAATATGGAAATACAATTATATTTGTAATTATTTTCCCCCCGAAAGAAACATTGAACATCTAGTCAAATCATATTGTAAAAGCAGGTGAACTGGTTCTGCTCTGGTGTTTTGCAGTGTTTTACACATTTGCATGTTATTTGTGCAAATTGAGTGTGAGACTGCATTGCAATCACTGACCCAGTTGATTGTGCAAATACATGTAGATCTTTTACAGCTCTGCTGTTTATCAATGGTCCTTTTCAGGGTAAGACATTATCACCTAAATGCTCAGTATGAAAGAGCTGTGAACTTAACTCTGATGGCTCCAGTCTACCACAAGTGTTCCTTTTATTTTCAAGCACCACAGAACATAATGCAGCCATTGTTTGAAATGTGTTCACATGTACACTACATTGGGAGAGGGTGTGGCATGCACAGGGGAGGACCAAGAGGTTAAACAGTCAAACAATGGAGCTGAATGTCAAGTGGCACTCCAGTCTCCTTTTCACGTCATTTAACACCTGGTTTACTTAACAAAAGGCACATCTCAATAGATGGTCCAGGTGTGTATGTGTGTGTGTGGTGGGGAGAGGGGGGGGTGCTTTGCTATTTTGTTCTCTATTGCTCCTCTATTGTTCCTCAAGATAGGAGGGAGGCCAATGACGTCAGAGGATTCCCAACAGAACCAACTCATTGAATGCCCTACTCCAGAGGTTTCAAATTCATTCAATGGAGGGCATAGTGTCTGCAGGGTTTTCCTTTGAATTAAGGCCTAGACAAACAGGTGTGGGGAGTTACTAATTTGTGACCTTAATTCATCAGTCAAGTATAAGGGACAAGCGAAAACCCGCAGGTACTTGGCTCTCCGGGAATGAGTTTGACACCTGTGCCCTACTCCATTGAAGTTGTGTCTAAAAAAACACTATTTTGCTCAAAATGTTATTGTTTTTTTACACTTTAGTGTACTCACTTTACTATATTTATACTTGGGATATTGTGTTTCAACAGTACAATTTCAAAAATAGCTAGAGGACCTCTTTAAATACAAAGAAGAGGAGGAGAATATTGGGGATTTAGTTAATGAGCAGGTTATGGCAAATACAGCTTTCATCCTGAGGGTTCAATGTTCTCCTTTCTAAATAAAGCATAGACTACCACCTGCTGACTTTTACTACATTCAAAGTTCATATATTTTTGAACACTTCTACATTAATGTGGATGCTACCATGATAACGGATACTCATAGCCTCCCGAGTGGTAACGCGATCTAAGGTGCTGCATCTCAGTGCTAGAGGTGTCACTACAGACCCTGGTTTGATCCCGGGCTGTATCACAACCGGCCGTGATCGGAGTCCCATAGGTAGGCGCACAATTGGCCCAGCATCGTTAGAGTTTGGCTGGGGTAGGCCGTTATTGTGAATAAGAATTTGTTTTTATCTGACTTGCCTACTTAAATAAAGGTTAAATAAACATACATTTAAAAAAGGAATGAATAATGGTGAGTGAGAAAGTTACAGAGGCGTAAATATTATACCTCCACCAAAATGCTAACCTCCCGTGTTACTCCCATGGTAAAGGTGAGAGGTTATCACGTCTTGGGTTCATGATCTTTGTGCATCTGTTATTTTCTCACTCAGGTAAATGGAACTAAATACTCAACTTTTGACAAAATGTAATACACTCAAAGTAAATGTGTCCTAGTTGCCTAATAGACATATTCAAATGGGGGACTAGATACATAAAGTGCATTCATTTCTAAATTGCATTCATGTAGCCTGATATAAAAAACATTTGATATCAAATCCAAAATGCTGGAGTATAGAGCCAAATTAAACGTTTTAGCTTCACTTTCCAAATGAATATGTAGGGGTGTGTATGTCTCAGACTTAAGCTATATGCTGGTCATTAGCATGTCCATACCAGAACAATCTGTGTTGATGTGATGTTTCCTGTGGTGGAGATAAGGGAAGAGAGGAAAAAGAGAGGAAGAAGAGGGCAGGTGAGAAGGGGTGGTGATAAAAACTAAAATGGCTCAGTAGGCTGATTCCCTTTCATTCATTCATTCATTCAATCCCACTGTAGTCCATTAAAAAGCCATTGGAGACTCTTTCAGCTGCCCATACATGGCTTGAATGGATAGAATTTGGTTAGTGATAAGAGAACTCGATTTGTTTAGTTGGTATAAGTAAAGAAAAATACACTTTTAGAAACTAGTTTTACCTCTTGAGGTTTGCAGAAT
This sequence comes from Salvelinus namaycush, assembly GCF_016432855.1. Classification (NCBI taxonomy): domain Eukaryota; kingdom Metazoa; phylum Chordata; class Actinopteri; order Salmoniformes; family Salmonidae; genus Salvelinus; species Salvelinus namaycush. The sequence goes on along the minus strand of NC_052308.1, from coordinate 61,122,864 downwards.
CATATTTTTTGGAAAAATAAATACTTAAATTAGCATACCATCAGTCATCTTTATAGTTGGGGGGGGGGGGGGGGGGGGTACAGTATTAACTCTGAATGTAGTAAAAGTCAGCAGGTGGTAGTCTATGCTTTATTTAGAAAGGAGAACATTGAACCCTCAGGATGAAAGCTGTATTTGCCATAACCTGCTCATTAACTAAATCCCCAAATGTTCTCGTCCTCCTCTTTTGTATTTAAAGGGGTCCTCCAGCTATTTTTAAATGTTTACTGTTGAAACGGAAATGTAAATATCTTAAAGTGAGCACACTAAAGTGTAAAAAAACAAAAACATTTTGAGCTAAATAGTTTTTTGTTGTTGTTGACACTACTGCAAACTTTAATGGAGTAGGGCACAGCTGCCAAAGTGCTAATTTCAGGCAAAGCTGGTGGGGTTATTTAAGACCAACCAGAAGCTGTAACTTGGTTGGTTGTGGCATACATTTTGCAAGGGTGAACACATTTGTCAGTATGCAGCCCTCGTTGTCTTCTGGGGCTCTCCTCAGCAGCTCAGAGTCGTTGTTGTCCTCGAAGCACGAGAAAAATATGTTTAGCTCGTCCGGTAGGGCGGTGTTGATGTCCTCGAAGTGGCTGGCTTTCTTTTTGTAATCCGTGATCATTAGGAGCCCCTGCCACATACGCCTCGTGTTCGACCCGTTGGATTGCTCCTCTACTTTGTGCATATACTTGTGTTTCGCTATATTGGAGTGTGGATTCTGAATGGTCGGACCAACGCTGTGCAGACCTGACCACTGGAACTTTCCTTTTGAGTCTTTGTTTGCAGGCGGCGATAAGCAAAATGGCGTTGTCAGATTTACTGAAAGGAGGAGGAGAGACGGCCTTACCTGTTTCTAAAAGACATGTAGCAGTAGTCAAGCCTGCAATTTACACGGGTAGGACAGTCATGTGTTGGTAATAATTCTGGAGCACGGACCTCAAATTACCTTTATAGTTTTCAAGATGTAGGATTTTCATAAGCAAAGTGTCATGATTATGTGGCAAGTGACACTTTACTTCTTGAAAGTCCAATATCTGCAAAACGTGACTGCTGACATGCAAAACATTTTGGGACTGTATCAACAGTGGTATAATGATAAAAAATACCAAAAGATAGTTTTTGCATGGAGTTTTCCTTTAATGTTGAGTTAGGCTATATGTTTTAGTAGGCATACAGACAATATCATTGCGATAAAATCTATTTCAATATCTGCCCAAATACAAAAAAAGATCAGTGGACTAATGGAAAAAAATGCCAAAATATCGTTTTTTTGTGGATTTTTCCTTGAATAAAGGAAAAGAACAAGAACAAGTGTAGAACTAACATAAAATTATAATAATTGTCATCTTCCCGTCTTCATGACGCTGACGTTTTAGAGAATATATATTCAATATCACAAACGAAAAAATATATTGTTATTCGGCTGCTTTTACTCCTTAGTATAGTGACAATGACACTTTTCTAGCGTTAGTATCGGCCTTTCTCCCCACACCTAATAATATCACATTGAGGGGTGCTGGCCACTGTCTGATGGCTATAGGTGAGAGACATATTAACAATATGAACAATCCATTACTAATTACCCATCTTTAATGGGAATGAAGACGTGGGCGGGGCAATCTATTGTGGGTGCAGTAGTCTAATTATAATATCTAAACTGAAGTGGGTCTGGGTATGATGTATAAAGTCCACTCTGGTGGGATCGAATTCAGACGAGTCTTCCTGCAGGAGAAGAGCCGTACGTGACCTGTAAAAAACGAAGCGTGCGTAATTTACAATGGCGAAATGGGAAATGCGAATGGACGTTCTAAAATGTTTGGCGGTGCTTGAGCTGGATGACATGGATTCAGACGGAAGGGGGGAACTTGATGAGATGTATCAAGAGATCTATGATGATAAATATGGCATTTTTTCAGTAGATTCCGATTCTGACTGTGAGGCGTATGGGATCCCTGCCAGGGTGCCAGCGGCACCACAACGCAAGCAGCAAAACTCCCGCAGTTGCTACAGTCAACATGGGCGCAAAAAAGCCCCTACGTTGCCCACTGTGGAGCCGTCACCAACTGAGATGGAGAGCGATAACAAGGGGGCGGACGGCACAGTTTGGGTGAAACAGCCTGTTGGTAACGCCACGGGTCGATTATTAACACAGAACGACACCAGAGTGGAATCAGGCCCTACACCATATGCAAAAGACAGAATCGACGGTGCCTACGCCAGCTTTCATTGTTTGTGTGACATGGAGATGTTGCAGCGCATCAGGGACTGTACTGTGGCCGAGGCGCACCGGGCGCAAGGAAAAAACACAACATGGGACTTGTCTGTGGAGGAATTGGAAGCATTCATTGCGGTCCTGTATGTCCGTGGGCTATACGGCAATAGACAAGCGTCTTTGGATGGCTACTGGTCATGTTTAAAATCAGATTTCTTTCGAGACACAATGCCAGTGGACCGCTTCACAGAAATCATGCGGTACCTGCGTTTTGACACAAGAGAGATCAGACGCCCCCGGACAAATTCGAACAAATTCGCCGTGGTCTCAGAAGTTTGGAACGCGTTTGTACGGAACTGCGTTGCATGTTACAAGCCAGGGTTGAACATCACTGTTGAGGAGCAACGGTTCCTTACAAGTGGGGAGGTCATCAAGTTTTCGTTGACCGCTGACGTAGACAGCAAGTACGTGCTAAATGTCATTCCTCATGTCGTTCCTTATTCGTGGGAAGATGAATCTCAGAAGCCTGAAAATGTGGCATTGAAGCTTGTGGAACCTTACCTCGGTGCGGGGAGAAATGTCACTACGGACAAGTTCTGCACATCCCTGCCATTAGCAAATAAGTTGATTGCCAACAATACCAACTTGGTCGGGGCCGTGAGTCATTGCGGACGAGAGCTGCCTCCCGTGATGCGTAATCAGACACAGACAAAGCTATACTCCACTACCGTGCTAAAGCATGACAAAGCAACCCTTACGGTTTACAGAAGTAACCCAAGAAAGAACGTCTGTATTCTGAGCACTATGCACCCGACTGTCGCCATCGGGAGCGACCGAACGAGAGAACCGGAGACCGTGACGTTCTATAATAGCAACAGGGTAGGTTTCACATTACGATATTTTTTAAACATCATGCCATACACGTGTCATGCACTTGCAGACTACCAAATGGGTCGTTGTTTTTCATTTGGGGATGTAATGCTAATCAATTGTATTCTATCCCATAGGTTGACGTAAATAGGATGACAAGAGAGCGCACGGTGGAGGTTGTGACAGGGTTGGAGAAAGGAGGTTCACACCGCTGGCCCCTTGCGGTATTCTTCAACCTTCTTGACCTGGCTGCAATCAACGCATATGTTTTGTTCACGCAATGCACCGCTAAGACAGTGTCAAGGAGAGATTTCGTCATGGATCTGGCATTCGAGCTTCGCGAGAAGCACATGAGGGCCAGTGCCGCACCGCCTCCTCCCCTCCCACCCATCCAGGACACAGTCTGTGAAACGAAGACCCGGAGCAAGGTGCGCAGATCGACACGGAACAAGGCTCCTGAAAGCTGTGGGTAGTGCAACGGATTTGCTTGTGGGTCTTGCGCACGCAAATATCCAGAACAACCGAAGACGAGAGATGAATTCATGCGTTAGGCTAAAGGCGCATATCCCAAAGGCACAAGATACTGTCTCCAGTGAATTAACAACCGAGTCTGTGTTATAGCATGGATATATTGCCACTAATTCTCCTGTATGCATGTAATGTTTCAACATTGTGTTTTGCACCCTACCAATTGTGTTACAAATAAAATGCAGAAACTTGATAACATTGTATTTTTTTATTCAAAGAAAAAATTAAAACAAGACAGTTTTACACGAATTGTCTTATCAATTGATAGCCATTACATTTATGAGTTATGTAATTAATGATGATTGTGACATTACCAAGTTTTGAGTGCAGATGATTTGATAGTGGATAAGACATACTTTTGTAATGTCCAGCCAGTTAGAATTGTGTCATTACTAAAAGCAAGACAAGTGACTATAAAGTATTATGCCAACACGTGTAACCCCTGAAAAGTCGGGTGTTTTAGTGTACTCTAATTCCTCTTCAACGTTTAGTAAAATATACACTAAATGATTACACCCTATATTATCATACAGTAATTGATAAATATATAGGCTAGGCTATGACAAGAGTAGGCTGCATGTGCAACAGCTATACCAGGGATTCTATGTTTTTTGGAGTATATAAAAACTGCTGGTAAAATGGCATATCGTTTTCTATTACTAAACTAGATATGCTGTTTACCTCAAGCATTTCATCATAAGATGATAATTAAACTAGAAAGGTACTAGAAAACATGACTTTGAATTGACAAGCGACATATGATGATCTCTCTTATGCAGCCTATATTGTTTGTCTTTAATGAAAGCTAATTGGAATTTACACAGTCACTACATTCAGAAGTAACGTACCATCCCATTCCTATCAGGGCCTGGCCAATTTGATTTACGACGCTTCTGACCGATTGTACGTCAATAGGAAAATATACAGTAAATATATATATATATTTTTTAAATGGTATGATGCAATACTCTTCAAGATGCTTTCTTCTTAACATACTTGCTTGCCCCTCCAAATAAAATATTTCAATATTTAAACAGAAAGAAGCATCAATCTCCGATAAAGGGCTGCAGGTAGCCTAGTGGTTAGAGTGTTGGACTAACAAGGTTGCAAGATCGAATCCCTGAGCTGACAAGGTACACATCTGTCGTTCTGCCCCAGTTAATCCACAGTTTTTAGGCCTGTAATTGAAAATAAGAAGTTGTACTTACTGACTTGGCTAGTTAAGAAAAATGAAGCATCTGAGTGAGAGCTAAACATTGCCCCTTTGTCTCTGTATGTGTTGCCCATGTATCTGATGTTGTCTGGGCCAAAAAGAGTATGGCATGTATTTTAACCAGACAGCAGCAGATACATGGACTGCATAAACTGAGTGTACAGTACAAAGCACCTTCCTGATATTGAGTTGCCCCCCCCCCCCCCCCAACCTTTGCCATCAGAACAGTCTCAATTCGTCAGGGCATGGACTCTTCAAGTTGTCAAAAGCACTCCACAGGGATGCTGACCCATGTTGACTCCAAGCTTCCCACAGTTGTGTCAAGTTGTCTGGATGTCTTTGAGTGGTGGACCATTCTTGATACACACAGGAAACTGTTGAGGGTGAAAAACCCAGCAGCCCTGCAGTTTTGACATCTGCATTGCTTGCTTTCTGGGGCTTTAGGCTGGGTTACTGTATAACACTTTGTGACATCTGCTGATGTTAAAAGGGCTTTATAAATACATTTGATTGATTTATTTATTGACACAAACCATTGCGCCTGGCACCTACTACCATATCCCAGTCAAAAGCACTTAAATCTTTTGTCTTGCCCATTCACCCTCTGAAGTCACTTTAATAATTTTACCTACATGTACATATTACCTCAATTACCTCGACACCGGTGTCCCCGCACATTGACTCTGTACCGATATCCCCTGTATATAACCCCGCTATTTTTATTTACTGCTGCTCTTTAATTATTTGTTATTCTTATCTCTTACTTTTTAATTATTTTTGGGGTATTTTATTTAAATTGCATTGTTGGTTTAAGGGCTTGTACGTAAGCATTTCACTTTAAGGTCTACACCTGTTGTATTCGGCGCATGTGACAAATACAATTTGATTTGATTTGAATGGCACACATACACAATCCATGTCTCAATTGTCTCACGGCTAAAAATCCTTCTTTAACATGTCACCTCCCATTCATCTACACTGATTGAAGTGGATTTAACAAGTGACATCAATAATGGATTATAGCTTTCACCTGGATCCACCTGGTTAGTCAATGTCATGGAAAGAGCTGGTGTTCTTAATATTTTGTATACTCAGTGTATATCGGCATATAGTGAGTAAAAAATCATATCAAATCAAAAAAAATTGGTCACATACACATGGTTAGCAGATGTTAGTGCGAGTGTAGCGAAATGCTGGTGCTTCTAGTTCCGAACATGCAGTAATATCTAACAAGTAATCTAACAATTTCACAACAACTACCTTAAACAGGGGCACGAACTCTGCAGTTGTTGAACCGATGTCTCTGAATATATCTCTTTCTGTAATGATTTAATCAGTTAAAATACTTGACATCCAATGAGAGCAAAATTATACTTTTTTAAAACATGATTTTAAGCTCTACATCAGGGATCATCAGCTGCGGGATGATTTTTTTCATGAATGGATGGACACCGGTCCGGAAAATAATTACAAATAATTTGTAGACTGCAAATTGACCACAAGAAGCCCAAACATGACACATTTCCATGCCCATACTGTGAGATGCTTAAGACAGCGCTACAGGGAGACAGGACGGACAGCTGATCATCCTCGCAGTGGCAGACCACGTGTAACAACACCTGCACAGGATCGGTACATCCGAACATCACACCTGCGGGACAGGTACAGGATGGCAACAACAACTAACCGAGTTACACCAGGAATGCCCAATCCCTCCATCAGTGCTCAGACTGTTCACAATAGGCCGAGAGAGGTTGGACTGAGGGCTTGTAGGCCTGTTGTAATGCAGGTCCTCATCAGATATCACCGGCAACAACGTTGTCTATGGGCACAAACCCACCATCGCTGGACCAGACAGGACTGGCAAAAAGTGCTCTTCACTGACGAGTCGCAGTTTTGTCTCACCAGCGGTGATGGTTGGATTCACGTTTATTGTCGAAGGAATGAGCGTTACACCAAGGCCTGTACTCTGGAGCGGGATCGATTTGGAGGTGGAGGGTCCATCATGGTCTGTGGCGATGTGTCACAGCATCATCGGACTGAGCTTGTTGTCATTGCAGGCAATCTCAACGCTGTGCGTTACAGTGAAGACATCCTCCTCCCTCATGTGGTACCCTTCCTGCAGGCTCATCCTGACATGACCCTGTAGCATGACAATGCCACCAGCCATGCTGCTCGTTCTGAGCATGATTTCCTCCAAGACAGGAATGTCAGTGTTCTGCCATGGCCAGCGAAGAGCCCGGATCTCAATCCCATTGAGCACGTCTGGGACCTGTTGGATCGGATGGTGAGGGCTAGGGCCATTCCCCCCAGAAATGTCCAGGAACTTGCAGGTGCCTTGGTGGAAGAGTTGGGTAACATCTCACAGCAAGAACTGGCAAATCTGGTTCACGAGGAGCAGATGCACTGCAGTACTCAATGCAGCTGGTGGCCACACCAGAAACTAACTGTTACTTTTGATTTTGACCCCCCCTTTGTTCAGGGACATAGTATTTAATTTCTGTCACATGTCTGTGGAACTTGTTCAGTTTATGTCTCAGTTGTTGAATCTTGTTATGTTCATACAAATATTTACACATGTTAAGTTTGCTGAAAATAAACGCAGTTGACAGTGAGAGTACGTTTCTCTTTTAGCTGTGTTTATATCTCTCTCTTATGCATGAAAATACTTTGGAACAGATTGCCTAAATTAAAATCACTTGGAGCTGAATTGCAGTGTTTTTACAGTCTTTTATGTCCAACAATTAACCCTCCACTGCACATATTGTGTTTTTTAATAAAAATAAATATTTATCCTATTTTCTGGAAGATTTAGGCTTTCTGATAGTGTATCTGTCACGTTCCTGACCTGTTTTCCATTGTTTTTGTATGTGTTTAGTTGGTCAGGGCGTGAGTTGGGGTGGGCATTCTATGTGTTGTGTTTCTATGTTGGGTTTAATGTGTTGCCTGATATGGTTCTCAATTAGAGGCAGGTGTTTGACATTTCCTCTGATTGAGAACCATATTAAGGTATGCTGTTCTCACTGTTTGTTTGTGGGTGATTGTCTTCCGTGTCTGTGTATGTCGCACCACATGGGACTGTTTCGTTTTCGTTTGTGTATGTAGTCTGTTCCTGTTCGTGGAGTTCTTCGTGTTTATGTAAGTTCACATGTTCAGGTCTGTCTACGTCGTTTTGTAATTTTCCAAGTGTTTTTTCGTGTTCGTGTTCGTCTTTAAATAAATCATCATGTCTTCAACCTACGCTGCATTTTGGTCCGACCCTTACTCCTTCTCCTCCTCCGAGGAGGAAGTAGACAGCCGTTACAGTATCAAGCAGACATTTCATGGTTGCCTGAGGGCAACACTGCCATAAGGGTACTAAAGCACCAAGGAAAATCAGATTTTTTCAGAACATTTATTAACTGAAATATAGTAGAAACAAGCACTCTTTTCATAAGAAAATACAAGTTGGGCATTAACTAATGTTTCACTGCCTCTTAACCCTGAATCTGGGGTCCATTCTTCTTTGCTGTCACTGTCCTCAAGCTCAATGTCCTCACCATCTCACAGGGTATGATTCTAACTGCTCGAATAGGCTACTTTCGACCATAGAATTTCCCTGTGTCCATTGCCTGTGAATGTCAGGGGATATGTTGGCAAAAACATTGATCATGGCCATACATTTACAATGAGTGTTATATTATCCTGAAAAGTAGCCTAGCTGCACAACGTTGCCCTGAGGCAACAAAAAGAAAACAATAAAAAACAAATATGTTCAAAACCTATTAAATATTCTTCTTTAGAGGTTTCTACACAAAGTACACTACCGTTCAAAAGTTTGGGGTCACTTAGAAATGTCCTTGTTTTTCAAAGAAATTCAATTTTTTTCGTCCATTAAATAAATAACATAGGCCTACAGAGGCCCATTGTCAGCAGCCATCACTCCTGTGTTCCAATGGCACGTTGTGTTAGCTAATCCAAGTTTATAATTTTAAAAGGCTAATTGATCATTAGAAAACAGTTTTGCAATTATGTTTGCACAGCTGAAAACTGTCGTGCTCATTAAAGAAGCAATAAAACTGGCCTTCTTTAGACTAGTTGAGTATCTGGAGCATCAGCATTTGTGGGTTCAATTACAGGCTCAAAATGGCCAGAAACAAAGAACTTTATTCTGAAACTCGTCAGTCTATTCTTGTTCTGAGAAATGAAGGCTATTCTATGTGAGAAATTGCCAAGAAACTTAAGATCTTGTACACCGCTGTGTACTACTCCCTTCACAGAACAGCGCAAACTGTCTCTAACCAGAATAGAAAGAGGAGTGGGAGGTCCCGGTGCACAACTAAGCAAGAGGACAAGTACATTAGAGTGTCTAGTTTGAGAAACGGACACCCCACAAGTCCTCAACTGACAGCTTCATTAAATAGTATCCACAAAACACCAGAGGGCCTCTTCACTGTTGACGTTGAGACTGGGGTTCTGTGGGTACTATACTTAACCAAAAGGGCCACATTGATCTGTTAAAATCTCTATGATACCACATCATATATCCTATTATAACAACCAACTCAGGTCTGATTTCATGACATTTCATTGAAATGTTGGCTTTCAGTTTATTTTCAAACGATAAAGAGAACAGAATTAAGACAACGCAGGATCATTTTTATTTGGATTAAACATTCATAAAAAGTGGCCTTAGGTTATTGAGCGATCTAGTCTGGTTTGAACCTCAGAGGAAGATAGTTTTATAATGTGGAGGTTCCTTTCAGGGCGAAAGGAAAAGACTCAATGCTTGCTTACCATTAAAAACAAATTGTTTAATTTAAGAAAGTAAGAAATCATGACTTTTGGCCATCATAACAATGGTAGGTGAAGCCATTGACCACAGTGCCTCGTACTGTGAGGACAAACTTGTATTGTAGAGCGTTGTCTTCCTAATTTTCGTCCCCATTCCCTTTGTGCCATTGTTCAGATTTGTGTATTGCCTTTATTTTAACAGGGAGTCTCATTGAGACCAAGGTCTATTTTGCAAGGGAGCCCTTCATATACACAAATTACAACATACAATATAATGCAAATGTAACAAAGTAAAACACACTCAAGAAAAACACTGACATTCCTCAGAAAAGATGTCCCCAATCACCAATTTCAACCCGAGAGGCACCAGTACATCCAGTTGTAGGTAACTCGTACGTCGAAAGGTTATGTTTTCTACGGCTGGCCATGCTTTCCACCTGGCTACCCCTACCCCGGTCAACAGCCCTGCACCCCACACAGCAACTTGCCCAAGCCTCCCCATTTCTCCTTAACCCAAATCCGGATAGCTGATGTTCTGAAAGAGCTGCAAAATCTGGACCCCTACAAATCAGCCGGGCTAGACAATCTGGACCATCTCTTTCTAAAATTATCCGCCAAAATTGTTGCAAACCCTATTACTAGCCTGTTCAACCTCTCTCTCTCGTATCGTCTGAGATCCCCAAAGATTGGAAAGCTGCCGCGGTCATCCCCCTCTTCAAAGGAAACTCTAGACCCAAACTGCTACAGACCTATATCTATCCTACCCTGCCTTTCTAATGTCTTCAAAAGCCAAGCCAAGTTAACAAACAGATCACCGACCATTTCGAATCCCACCATACCGTCTTCGCTATGCAATCTGGTTTCCGAGCTGGTCATGGGTGCACCTCAGCCACGCTCAAGGTAATAAACGATACCATAACTGCCATCGATAAGAGACAATACTGTGCAGCTGTATTCATCGACCTGGCCAAGGCTTTTGACTCTGTCCATCACCACATTCTTATTGGCAGACTCAACAGCCTTGGTTTCTCAAATGACTGCCTCGCCTGGTTCACCAACTACTTCTCAGACAGAGTTCAGTGTGTCAAATCGGAGGGCCTGTTGCCCGAACGTCTGGCAGTCTCTATTAGGGTGCCACAGGGTTCAATTCTCGGGCAGACTCTTTTCTCTGTATACATCCATGATGTCGCTCTTGCTGCTGGTGATTCACTGATCCACCTCTATGCAGACGACACCACTCTGTATACTTCTGGCCCTTCTTTGGACACTGTGTTAACTAACCTCCAGACGAGCTTCAAAGCCATACAACTCTCCTTCCGTGGCCTCCAACTGCTCTTAAATGCAAGTAAAACTAAATGCATGCTCTACAACCGATCGCTGCCACACCTGCCCGCCCGTCCAGCATCACTACTCTGGACGGTTCTGACTTAGAATATGTGGACAACTACAAATACCTAGGTGTCTGGTTAAGACTGTAAACTCTCCTTCCAGACTCACATTAAGCATCTCCAATCCAAAATTAAATCTAAAGTCGGCTTCCTATTTCGCAACAAAGCATCCTTCACTCATGCTGCCAAACATACCCTCGTAAAACTGACCATCCTACCGATCCTTGACTTCCGTGATGTCATTTACAAAATAGCCTCTAACACTCTACTCAGCAAATTGGATGCATTCTATCACAGTGCCATCCGTTTCGTCACCAAAGCCCCATATACTACCCACCACTGCGACCTGTATGCTCTCGTTGGCTGGCCCTCGCTTCATATTCGTTGCCAAACCCACTGGCTCCAGGTCATCTATAAGTCTTTGGTAGGTAAAGCCCCGCCTTATCTCAGCTCACTGGTCACCATGGCAGCATCCACTAGTAGCACGCGCTCCAGCAGGTATATCTCACTGGTCACCCCCAAAGCCAATTCCTCCTTTGGTCGCCTTTCCTTCCAGTTCTCTGCTGCCAATGACTGGAACGAACTGCAAAAATCACTGAAACTGGAGATTCATATCTCCCTCACTAACTTTAAGCGTCAGCTGTAAGAGCAACTCACAGATCCCTGCACCTGTACATAGCCCATCTGTAAATAGATTATCCAACTACCTCATCCCCATACTGTTATTTATTTTGCTCCTTTGCACCCCAGTATCTCTACTTGCACACTCATCTTCTGCACATCTATCACTCCAGTGTTTAATTACTATTTTGTAATTATTTCGCCACTATTGCCTATTTATTGCCTTACCTCCCGTTTCCTACCTCATTTGCACACACTGTATATAGACTTTTTTCTATTGTATTATTGACTGTATGTTTGTTTATTCCATGTATAACTCTGTGTTGTTTTTGTCGCACTGCTTTGCTTTATCTTGGCCTGGTCGCAGTTGTAAATGAGAACTTGTTCTCAACTAGCCTACCTGGTTACATTTATTTAATGGTATTTATCCAAACAATTTACACAACATTCTCTGTCAAAGTGGAAGACAAATGATAGCATTTGTAAAAAATGTATAAAAAATGAAACACTAATATGTCTTGATTAATAAGTATTCAGCCCCTTGAGTCAATACATGTGTAACGGGTGTCTAGTTCTTCCTCCTCCTCAGACGAGGAGAGGAGAGAAGGATCGGCGGACCAAAATGCAGCGGGTTGTGAATACATACTGAATTTATTGAAAGACGAAAACACGAAAAAACACTTGAATAAACTACAAAACAAATAACGACGTAGACTGACCTAAAACATGAGAACTTACATATAACATGAAGAACGCACGAACAGGTACAGACTACAACTAACGAACGAACAAACCGAAACAGTCCCGTGTGGTGCGCAGACACAGACACGGAAGACAATCACCCACAAACAAACAGTGTGAACAGCCAACCTATATATGGTTCTCAATCAGAGGAAAACGTCAAACACCTGTCCCTGATTGAGAACCATATAAGGCTAATTACAAGTGACCTAAACATAGAAACACAAAACATAGAATGCCCACCCCAACTCACGCCCTGACCAACTAAACACATACAAAAATAACATAAAACAGGTCAGGAACGTGACAGAACCCCCCCCTCAAGGTGCGAACTCCGGACGCACCACCAAAAGTCTAGGGGAGGGTCTGGGTGGGCATCTGTCCACGGTGGTGGCTCAGGCTCTGGGCGTGGTTCCCATCCCACCATAATAAATCCCCGCTTCTTTATCCACCTCACAATGACCACCCTCCAAATAACCCCACCTAAATTAAGGGGCATCACCAGGATAAGGAGCAGCACCGGAATGAGGGGCAACACCGGAATGAGGGGCAACACCAGAATGAGGGGCAACACCAGAATGAGGGGCAACACCAGAATGAGGGGCAACACCAGACTGAGGGGCAACACCAGAATGACTGGCGGATCCTGGCTGGCTGGCTCTGGCGGATCCTGGCTGGCTGGCTCTGGCGGATCCTGGCAGGCTGGCTTTGGCGGATCCTGGCAGGCTAGCTCTGGCGGATCCTGGCAGGCTGGCTCTGGCGGATCCTGGCAGGCTGGCTCTGGCGGATCCTGGCAGGCTGGCTCTGGCGGATCCTGGCAGGCTGGCTCTGGCGGATCCTGGCAGGCTGGCTCTGGCGGATCCTAGCAGGCTGGCTCTGGCGGATCCTGGCTGGATGACGGCTCTGGCTGGTCATGGCTGGATGACGGCTCTGGCTGGTCATGGCTGGATGACGGCTCTGGCTGGTCATGGCTGGATGACGGCTCTGGCTGGTCATGGCTGGATGACGGCTCTGGCTGGTCATGGCTGGATGACGGCTCTGGCTGGTCATGGCTGGATGACGGCTCTGGCTGGTCATGGCTGGATGACGGCTCTGGCTGGTCATGGCTCGCTGACGGCTCTGGCTGGTCATGGCTCGCTGACGGCTCTGGCTGGTCATGGCTCGCTGACGGCTCTGGCTGGTCATAGCTCGCTGACGGCTCTGGCTGGTCATGGCTCGCTGACGGCTCTGGCTGATCCTGTCTGGCGGAAGGCTCTGGTTGATCCTGTCTGGCGGAAGGTTCTGGCTGATCCGGTCTGGCGGAAGGCTCTGGCTGATCCTGTCTGGCGGAAGGCTTTGGCTGCTCCTGTCTGGTGGAAGGCTCTAGCGGCTCCTGTCTGGCGGACGGCTCTGAAGGCTCATGGCAGACGGGCGGCTTTGCAGGCTCAGTACAGACGGGCGGCTTTGCAGGCTCAGTACAGATGGGCAGTTCATGCGGCGCTTGGCAGACGGACAGTTCAGACGCCGTTGGGCAGACGGACAGTTCAGACGCCGTTGGGCAGACGGGCAGTTCAGGCGCCGTTGGGCAGACGGGCAGTTCAGGCGCCGTTGGGCAGACGGGCAGTTCAGGCGCCGTTGGGCAGACGGCAGACTCTGGCCGGCTGAGACGCACTGTAGGCCTGGTGCGTGGTGCCGGAACTGGAGGTACCGGGCTAAAGCTACGCACCTTCAGGCTAGTGCGGGGAACAACAACAGGGCACACTGGACTCTCAAAGCGTACTATAGGCCTGGTGCGTGGTACCGGAACTGGAGGTACCGGGCTGAGGGCACGCACCTCAGGGCGAGTGCGGGGAGAAGGAACAGTGCGTACAGGGCTCTGGAGACGCACAGGAGGCTTGGTGCGTGGTGCCGGGACTGGTGGTACTGGGCTGGAGACACGCACCATAGGGCTAGTGCGTGGAGGAGGAACAGGGCTCTGGAGACGCACTGGAAGCCTGGTGCGTGGTGTAGGCACTGGTGGTACTGGCCTGGAGCGAGGAGGTGGCGCCGGAAATACCGGACCGTGCAGGCGTATTGGCTCCCTTGAGCACTGAGCCTGCCCAACCTTACCTGGTTGTATGCTCCCCGTCGCCCGACCAGTGCGGGGAGGTGGAATAACCCGCACCGGGCTATGTAGGTGAACCGAGGAGACGTACTGGTGGCCAGATATGTAGGGCCGGCTTCATGACATCCGGCTCAATACTCAATCTGGCCCGGCCGATACGAGGAGCTGGTATGTACCGCACCGGGCTGTGCACACGTACAGGAGACACCATGCGCTCTACTGCGTAACACGGTGTCTGCCCGTACTCTCGCTCTCCTTGGTAAGTACAGGGAGTGGGCGCAGGTCTCCTACCTGACTTCGCCACTCTCCCTTCTAGCCTCCCCCCAATAAATTTTTGGGGTTTACTCACAGGCTTCCTACCGCGTCGTCGTGCTGCCTCCATACGCCGGTATCCCTCCTCGCACTGCACCAGAGAATCCCAGGCGGGATCCGGCACTCGCCCTGGGTTGATCGCCCACCTGTCGATCTCCTCCCACGTCGTGTAGCCCAGATCCTTTTCCTGCTTCCGAGCTAGCTCCTCATATCGCCGCCTCTCTGCTTTCGCTGCCTCCAGCTCAGCTTTGGGGCGGCGATATTCTCCTGCCTTAGCCCAGGGTCCTTTTCCGTCCAATATTTCCTCCCATGTCCATGAGTCCTGGTTTCGCTGTTGCGCTCTCCCCCGTCGCTTGGTCCTAGGTCGGTGGGTGATTCTGTAACGGGTGTCCTCCTCCTCTTCAGACGAAGAGGAGGAGTAGGGATTTGACCAAAACGCAGCGTTTGTATATGACATAATGAAATGTATTAAATAAAAGACGAAACACGAAGAACACTTGAAATGATTACAAAATAACAAAACGAAAACGTCAAACACCTGTCCCTGATTGAGAACCATATAAGGCTAATTACAAGTGACCTAAACATAGAAACACAAAACATAAAATGCCCACCCCAACTCACGCCCTGACCAACTAAACACATACAAAAATAACATAAAACAGGTCAGGAACGTGACAACATGTTAGAATCACATTTGGCAGCGATTATAGCAACTGTGAGTCTTTCTGGGTAGGTATAAGAGCTTTTGCACACCTGGATTGTACAATATATGCACATTATTATTTTTCAAATTCAACTATACCCATAACATGATGCAGCCACCACCATGCTTGAAAATATGAAGAGTGGTACTCAGCGATGTGTTGTGTTGGATTTGCCCCAAACATAACGCTTTGTATTTAGGACATGAAGTTAATTTCTTTGCCACGTTTATTTGTATTTTTACTTTGGTGCCTTATTTGTAATAAGGATGCATGTTTTGGAATATTTTTATTCTCTACAGCTGTAACGGAATTCCTCCTCCTCTTCATACGAAAAGGAGGAGTGGTGATTCGACCAAGACGCAGCGTTGTAACTTGACATTATATTTATTAAACAAGACGAAAAAACACGAAACGAAATACACTTGAATAATTAACAAAATAACAAAACGGAGTAGACAGACCTGGACATGGAACTTACATAAAACACGAAGAACTCACGAACAGGAACAGACTATATAAACCGAGACAGTCCTGTGTGGCGCGACAAACACTGACACAGGAGACAACCACCCACAACAAACAATGTGAAACAACCTACCTTAATATGACTCTCAATTAGAGGAAACGCCAAACACCTGCCTCTAATTGAGAGCCATACCAGGCAACCCATTAACCCAACATAGAAAACACATAACATAGACTACCCACCCAAAACTCACGCCCTGACCAATTAAACACATACCACACAACAGAAAACAGGTCAGGAACGTGACAACAGCCTTCCTTCTTTTCACTCTGTCATTTAGATTAGTATTGAGGAGTAACTACAATGTTGTTGATCCATCCTCAGTTTTCTCTTGTCACAACCATTAAACTCTGTAACTGTTTTAAAGTCACCATTGACCTCATGGTGAAAATCCCTGAGCGGTTACCTTCCTCTCCGGCAGCTAATTTAGTAAGGAGGCCTGTATATTTGTAGTGACTGGGTGTATTGATACACCATCCAAAGTGTAATTAATTACTTCACCATGCTCAAACGGATATTCAATGTCTGATTCTTTTCTTTTTACCTATCTACCATAGGTTCCCTTCTTTTGCAAGCCGTTGGAAAACCTAATGCAACTTATTTTGTGACTTGTTAAGCACATTTTTTACTCCTGAATTTATCTAGGCTTGCCATATCAAAGGGGTTGAATACTCAAGACATTTCAGCTTTTCATTTAGTAAAAATGTCTGCATTCATTACACTTTGACATTATGGGGTATTGTGTATAGGCCACTGATTTAATTCATTTTAATATTCAGTCTGTCACAAAACAAATGTGGGATAGTCAAGGGGTGTGAATACTTTCTGAAGGCACTGCATTAGTGCCACATTATCAAATGAAATTTGATTGGTCACATGCGCCGAATACAACAGGTGTAGACTTTACAGTGAAACGCTTACTGACGAGCCCTTAACCAACAATGCTGAGGTTAAAAGATAAGACACAAATTTGCTAAATAAAAATGAAATAGTAACACAAAAACAATAATAAGGCTAGATACAAGGAGTACCATTACCTAGTCTATTTTATTTATTAATTTTATTTATTTAACCTCTATTTAACTATGCAAGTCAGTTAAGAACAAATTCTTATTTACGATAGCCTACCAAAAGGCAAAAGGCCTCGGGGCCGTAATGACCGTTGTTATGTTTGGAGGAAAAAGGGGGAGGCTTGCAAGCCGAAGAACACCATCCCAACCGTGAAGCATGGGGCTGGCAGCATCATGTTGTGGGGGTGCTTTGCTGCAGGAGGGACTGGTGCACTTCACAAAATAGATGGCATCACGAGGTAGGAAAATAATCTGGATATATTGAAGCAACATCTCAAGACATCAGTCAGGAAGTTAAAGCTTGGTCGCAAATGGGTCTTCCAAATGGACAATGACCCCAAGCATACTTCCAAAGTTGTGGCAAAATGGCTTAAGGACAACAAAGTCAAGGTATTGGAGTGGCCATCACAAAGCCCTGACCTCAATCCTATAGAAAATATGTGGGCAGAACTGAAAAAGCGTGTGCGAGCAAGGAGGTCTGCAAACCTGACTCAGTTACACCAGCTTTATCAGGAGGAATGGGCCAAAATTCACCCAACTTATTGTGGGAAGCTTGTGGAAGGCTACCCGAAACGTTTGACCCAAGTTAAACAATTTAAAGGCAATGCTACCAAATTATAATTGAGTGTATGTAAACTTCTGACCCACTGGGAATGTGATGAAAGCTGAAATAAATCATTCTCTCTCCTATTATTCTGACATTTCACATTCTTACAATAAAGTGGTGATCCTAACTGACCTAAGACAGGGATTTTTTAAATGTCAGGAATTGTGAAAAACTGAGTTTAAATGTATTTGGCTAAGGTGTATGTAAACTTCCGACTTCAACTGTAGATGGGGCGGAGTGAAAAGCCAGCAGCAGGTCGTGCGACAAAGACCCCCTCCAAAATGAACCATTTGGATAGCAGAGTCCCTACTGAGTATTTCCCATCCCACTTTAGCTGAGACAGGTAGAACAATTCTCTACAGCTGGATATTCTCAACATAACAGTGTCAACATTGTATTTTTTATTATTGGTATTAAAAAAAGTTTTTTAAAACCATGTTTTTTATTTGTTTTCATAAATGACTCATTGCATTTTAAATATATTGGGAATGAGCTATCCACATTGCAATGTTTTGAAATGCGCGCTTTTATTTAGAAGATTTCCTCATTAACATATAAACAGGACGTCATCGTTTGTGCTGCTGATAGAATACTAGTAGAAGAAGAAAAGCTTCTTCAACAACAACAACACGGCTACTGATTCAGCCATCTCTGTACCGTTAGCTTATTAGCCAACATAAAACCTACCCATTGCATCACTTTGGACCTTTTTTTTTTGTATAGCTACACGGATATTAGTGTTTTAAACGCAATTCTGATAACGTATGTACTAGTTGATTTAAACGGAATTTGCAATTTAAGATTGATACTGAGCCTAGCACTAGGGCAGTCGCTCATGCTAACGTTAGCTAGCTTACATCCCCGATAATGAGCTCACAAAGCTTATCCCCCGCTGTTAAAAAAGATGTCTGCTGGACAGAGACAGAACCTCCGGGGCTGAACATTGTCGTGAAAGAAGAAGAGGGGGATACAGTAAAAGGAGAGGAAGAATCTTTCAGAACGATGAAGGAGAAAGAGGAGGCTATCACATTGAAAGAAGAAGAGGGGGTTGTTATGGTGAATGAAGAGAAACGTCCTTTTGTAGTGAAAGAGGAAGTAGACCAATTCAGAATGAAAGAGGAGACTATCACATTGAAAGAAGAAGAATATTGTATAGTGAAAGAGGAAGAGGAAGAGATAGCTATCTCAATAAAGGAGGAGGAAGACGTTTTGGAACTGAAAGAGGAGGAAGGAGAGGAGACTGAAGACACCAGTAAGTTTTGTCACAGATAGAACACGGTTTTGTCTAGAAGGGATTTTATAGATTTGGTATAAATTGACTTTTCGTAGCAGGTTTAGGAGAACTTATGCAGCAGGTTAGGTTTAGCTAAAATGCCCCCCCAAAAAACTAAATCTGACAAAAGCTGTATCCCATCTAGCCATGATTATAGAACAAGGAGCCAGATGTTTCACGGGATGTATAAATCTGAAGCATCCAGTTGGAATTTCCATTCCCCTTCAAATATGTTGAGGAGAGGAAGGAAGCCCAGTGTCCAGCAGTGGGAGAGTATGGAGTGAGATGGAACTGGGCCGACATTCAGCTAATTTTCAAAATCTACAGAACCTTTAATCACAAAACAAGAATATGTTACGAACAGAGTGGTATGTTTTGTGGACTTTACCCTTTGCTAAAGTAAAAAAAAAAATGGTGTTTAGAAGAGCAAGGGCAATTTGAGTTATTGCACACACACACACACTTCACAGAGTAGGGGTGCCATAATGGCAATATGTATGTTTGTTCTGCCCACTATGCTTCATTTGATCCCATTGGAAACAACAGACTGTGGTGTATCTTGGGTTAGTTATACAAATCTTTGGTATTGTCTTAAAAACAGGGGCACAAACTGTGCAGTTGTTGAACCGACGTGTGGTTTTAAGAGGTATTCTACTGACCTCCGTTTTTTAATATATATTTTTTCATTTTCGTTTAGTTTGTATTCAGAGTTCGCTCTCCGACTGAAGGTCCTAGGATGAAGAGAGTGATATGCCTGGAATCAGGTAGAGAGCCAGCTACACCCTTTGTTTTAACCAATAGTTGAACTCTTCCCTTTACAGAACCAAGGCAAAATGCTGTTTTCTGGCCCTCCCAGGGCTGTATAGTGAAAGAGGACATCAGAAAGATACAGGAAGAATATAGTGTGGCACCCGTGAGTCCCAGCCAGACTGTTGATGATGATGACAATGCTATTCACTACAATGAAGAATGGAACATGGAGGACAAGGATTGGTTTCCTAGCAACTGGCTGGGGGTAAGTATTTCCCAGTCATTGAGTGTTTTGGTTCTCAACAGTTCTTCCTTGATTCCTCTCATTCTTGATTCTTCAACCTCCTTCTTTGAATACATTGGAGGAGAATATTTGAGGTTCCTCCAAATGTCCAAATATGTAAATGCACTTGGCAAATAAAGGTGATTCTGATTGGACTTTCTCTTCCAATGCAATTTGGGAAGGAGGTCCAGAGAATGAGAGGAATCAAAGAAAGACTGCTGAGACTTTTGAGAATTCAAAATTCCTTGACATGTAGGAGAGTTTCCCACCCTAAATTGATTCTGTCATTATTTACACGTGTTTTGCAGGACACGTCTTTCCCGCCCCCCTCCCCTCTCCTGGAGTCGCCAGGTCGTGCCTCACTGTGGGGTCTGAAGAGGGTGTCTGTGCGGCTAGTCGATTGCATGAAAACACAGGGGCTGAGTGGAACTGCGAGAGGAGATGAAAAGGGAGGTTCATATTCAATGTCATCAGGTAAGAATAATGGTGTGTGTGGATTAGACTCCAATCTTCTTCTGTAACAGTTCATTAATTGATATTTATTGACCCATATTTGCAAAACATAGCTATTTAGTGTTGATTAGCAGCTCACCTGTCAGGGCTATACAGTGCAACCGTTTTGGTCTCGTATAGGGCTGTGGTGGTCCCGATATTTTGTCAGCCGGTGATTGTCAAGGAAATAACTGTCGGTCTCCCAGTAATTGGCCGTTAATTAATCTTAAACACATTTAGCATCGTCTGGCTTCCACACACAGCCTACAAGCCACTGATGCAGAACTTTGGAACATCTACATTTTAAAAAGTCAAATAAATCCATGTAATATAGCCTACACCTTCACAATAAATCAATTATTATTTTAGAGTGGTCTAAAGAAACATGATATGAAGAAAATGTATCTAGAAAATGTTCTATTTCAGAAGAACAGAATAGCATACTCTGAGTTGTCCTTATGGCATAGCCAGATCAGGATCTAACATATGGCTGTGGGCTACACTAGTTAATTTAGCATACAAGATTTGCTTAGAATTCCATGGCATTATTTTATAGTATGAAGAATACAATTGAACAAAGCTGAATAAAATAGAAAGGATATTTTCTCCAAACGGTTTGAGGGAGTGCGCACATGCTGTGTTGAGCGGTTAACAAATAAATAGGTACTCTTATATGCTTAATTTAGTGTTATTAATGTAACTTTAGTTGTTCTGTAACTTTAGTTGTTGTTTAGATGTTTAATACATTGTCAGGCTGCATGATGTGACTCTAATGATGATTTGAAAAAAGTTGCCTGAAAGGCATGGGCTCTGCTTTGTTTCTACACACTTCATCAGTCCCTCATTCACAATTTGACAAGCACTTGATAATGCCTTGAATTTCCCGGCGGCATCCCCTTTGTGTGGCCATAATACACCCTAAAAAAAACCTTTGCAGCCCTTTTCCCTGAGTGCTGCCTGCTCCGAAGCATCTATCATCTCACTCACACAGCTCTCCATCACGTGATCGGGTCTTTCTCACAGGCTACAAGTGAAGACACTTGTAATAGGATAAGAACACGTGCATAGGATAAGGACGCTTGCAGTTGTGTCCCCAATGTGTCTATCGGGGAAGCAACTGCACGCGCCCTTATCCTATTCCGAGGTGCATATTGAAGATATTGGAAGAACTGTCTACATTTACTTTTCGTCAGCCAACAAGATGAGTAGGCCTAACGAACAGAAACAGCACTAACCTATGTCAATCTACTATCCCCCATAGTACAAAGGTTGACCTATTCTGTGCAAGAAATTGTGGGATGTGATAGATCTCAAATTAATACAACCATTAGCTTTAAAAAAAACAACGTAATGAGGCTGACGCAACAGATCAGAACTTTTAGCTTAAAATGTTGCTAAACTATTAGGCTGTTTCTTCACATTATAAGCACAGCAATGTGCACACGGCAGTAGGCTATAAGCGCAAATGTTCCATTAGTGGGAAAACACCATTATCAAAAGTAACCACAAATGTGATTATGCATGGAATGCTTTTATTATAAAGGTGCATTTTTATGGTGAAAATGATCTTCCCCAAACTTGAAACTCACTGCACTGTATGCCAGTTAGGCTCTACACCTGTTGTAAAACTGATTTAATGTGCTTCATTTTATGAAGTTATTTGTCTACTTTAGTATCAAAACATATAGAACTATGGGATAGGCTACATGAGGTGTGCGACTATGATGAAAACATAAAAAAGCTTTGTTTCTTACCTTAAGCTGGGCATCATTCACAAGTGATGATATATAATTCACAAGTGATAGGCTAATATTGTCACACGTCAGACTATTCTTGTTTTAATCTTGTCTTTACATATACTAAATAATATGTGTGAAATTCGCTTTGATTTAGAATGGACCATTATCATGCACCTGACTTGTAACGGACAGGGGGAAAGAACATGTCATCTCTGCACTATACCACCCCTACCTTGTCACAACACAACTGATTGGCTCAAACGCATTAAGAAGGAAAGAAATTCCACAAATTAACTTTTAACAAGGCACACCTCTTAATTGAAATGCATTCCAGGTGACTACCTCATTTTGTATTTGTATTTATTATGGATCCCCATTAGGCAGCAGCTACTCTTCCTGGGGTCCAGCAAAATTAAGGCAGTTTATACAATTTTAAAAACATTACAATACATTCACAGATTTCACAACCCACTGTGTGCCCTCAGGCCCCTACTACACCACTACCACATATCTACATTACTAAATCCATGTGTATTTATAGTGTGTGTGTGTGTATATATGCATGTGTCTGTGCCAATTATTGTGTTGCTTCACAGTCCCCGCTGTTCCATAAGGTGTTTTTTAATCTGTTTTGTAAATCTAATTTTGCTGCTTGCGTCAGTTACTTGATGTGGAATAGAGTTCCATGTAGTCATGGCTCTATGTAGTACTGTGTGCCTCCCATAGTCTGTTCTGGACTTGGGGACTGTGAAGAGACCTCTTGTGGCAAGTCAATTTGGGTATGTACCGGTGTCCAAGCTGTGTGCTAGTATTTTAGACTAGAGGTCGACCGACTATGATTTTTCAGCGCCGATACCGATTATTTGTCACGTTCCTGACCGGTTTTCTGTTATTTTTGGATGTGTTTAGTTGGTCAGGGCGTGAGTTGGGGTGGGCATTCTATGTTTTGTGTTTCTATGTTTAGGTCATTTGTAATTAGCCTTATATGGTTCTCAATCAGAGATAGGTGTTTGACTTTTCCTCTGATTGAGAACCATATAAAGGTAGGCTGTTCACACTGTTTGTTTGTGGGTGGTTGTCTTCTGTGTCTGTGCACCACACGGGACTGTTTCGTTTGTTCGTTCGTTTGTGCCGTCTGTACCTGTTCATGCGTTCTTCGTGTATATGTAAGTTCGTTTGTTTCAGGTCTGTTGACTTCGTTTATTATTTTGTAAGTTATTCAAGTGTTCTTCGTGTTTCGTCTTTAATTTAATAAATTCATTATGTCGTATAACAGCGCTGCGTTTTGGTCCAATCCATACTCCTCCTCTTCGGACGAAGAGGAGGAGGACAACCGTTACATTATTGGAGGACCAAAAAAGCTTTTTATATATATATATATATATATATTTGTAATAATGACAATTACAACAATACTGAATGAACAATGAACACTTATTTTAACTTAATATAATACACCAATAAAATATATTTAGTCTCAAATAAATAATGAAACATGTTCAATATGGTTTAAATAATGCAAAAACAAAGTGTTGGAGAAGAAAGTAAAAGTGCAATGTGCCATGTAAAAAAGCTAACGTTTAAGTTCCTTGCTCAGAACATGAGAACATATGAAAGCTGGTGGTTCCTTTTAACATGAGTCTTCAAGAAGTTTTAGGTTGTAATTATTATAGGACTATTTCTCTCTATACCATTTGTATTTCATATACCTTTGACTATTGGATGTTCTAATAGGTACTTTAGTATGGCCAGCCTAATCTCGGGAGTTGATAGGCTTGAAGTCATAAACAGTGCAATGCTTGAACCACCGCTCAGTCAGACTGCTCTATCAAATCATAGACTTAATTATAATATAATAACACACAGAAATACGAGCCTTAGGTCATTAATATGGTCAAATCCGGAAACTATCATTTCGAAAACAAAAGGTTTATTCTTTCAGTGAAATACGGAACCGTTCCGTATTTTATCTAATGGGTGGTATCCATAAGTCTAAATATTGCTGTTACATTGCACAACCTTCAATGTTATGTCATAATTACGTAAAATTCTGGCAAATTAATTCGCAACGAGCCAGGTGGCCCAAACTGCTGCATATACCCTGACTCTGCGTGCAATGAACGTGAGAGAAGTGACACAATTTCCCTAGTTTAATATTGCCTGCTAACCTGAATTTCTTTTAACTAAATATGCAGGTTTAAAAAAATATACTTCTGTGTATTGATTTTAAGAAAGGCATTGATGTTTATGGTTAGGTACATTCCTGCAACGATTGTGCTTTTTTCGCAAATGCGCTTTTGTTAAGTCATCCCCCGTTTGGCAAAGTTGGCTGTCTTTGTTAGGAAGAAATAGTCTTTACACAGTTCGCAACGAGCCAGGTGGCCCAAACTGCTGAATATATCCTGATTCTGTTGCACAGAACGCAAGAGAAGTGACACAATTTCCCTAGTTTAAAGAAATTCATGTTAGCAGGCAATATTAACTAAATATGCAGGTTTAAAAATATATACTGGTGTATTGATTTTAAGAAAGGCGTTGATGTTTATGGTTAGGTACACATTGGTGCAACGACAGTGCTTTTTTCGCGAATGCGCTTGTTAAATCACCCATAAATTAACAGGCACCGCATCGATTATATGCAACGCAGGACAAGCTAGATAAACTAGTAATATCATCAACCATGTGTAGTTAACTAGTGATTATGTTAAGATTGATTGTTTTTTATAAGATACGTTTAATGCTAGCTAGCACTTTACCTTGGCTCCTTGCTGCACTCGCATAACAGGTGGTCAGCCTGCCACGCAGTCTCCTCGTGGAGTGCAATGTAATCGGCCATGATCGGTGTCCAAAAATGCCAATTACCGATTGTTATGAAAACTTGTACTCGGCCCTAATTAATCGGCCATTCCGATTAATCAGTCAACCTCTAGTTTAGACAGACAGCTCGGTGCATTCAACATGTCAATACCTCTCATAAATATAAGTAGTGATGAAGTAAAAAAAAAAGCCATAACGCATACGTTTTTCCAGCAGCAGACTATGATCAATAATGACAAAAGCTGCACTGAAGTCTAACAAGACAGCCAATCATCAGTCATTTGTGTAAGTGCTGTGCTTGTTGAGTGTCCTTCCCTATAAGCATGCTGAAATTTTGTTGTCAATTGTTTACTGTGAAATAGCATTGTATCTGGTCAAACACAATTTTTTCCAGAAGTTTACTAAGGGTTGGTAACAGGCTGATTGGTCGGCTGTTTGATCCAGTTAAGGGGGCTTTACTATTCTTGGGTAGCGGAATTACTTTAGCTTCCCTCCAGGCCTGAGGGCACACGGTCTCAAGTAGACTTAAATTGAAGATGTGGAAAATATGGCAATATCGTCTGCTATTATCCTCAGTAGTTTTCCATCCAGATTATCAGACCCTGGTGGCTTGTCATTGTTGATAGACAACAATCATTTTTTCACTTCTTCCACACTGACTTTACGGAATTCAAAAGTACAATTCTTGTCTTTCATTATTTGGTCCGATTTACTTGGATGTGTAGTGTCAGCGTTTGTTGCTGCCATGTCATCCCTAAGTTTGCTTATCTTGCCAATGAAAAAGGCATTAAAGTAGTTTTCAATATCAGTGGGCTTTGTGATGAATGAGCCATCTGATTCAATAAATGAAGGAGCCGAGTTGTCTTTTTCCCCCAAAATTTAATTTAAGGTGCTCCAAAGCTTTTTTCTATCATTCTTTATATAATTGATCTTTGTTTCATAGTGTAGTTTCTTTTTAATTAGTTTAGTCAGATGATTTCTTAATTTGCAGTACGTTTGCCAATCAGTTGGGCTGCCAGACTTAATTGCTATACCTTTCCCTCATCCCTCTCAACCATACAATTTTTCAATTCCTCATCAATCCAAGGGGATTAAACCGTTTTACAGTCATTTTCTTAATGGGTGTGTGCTTATTAGTAACCGGAATAAGTCGTTTCATAAATGCGTCAAGTGCAGCGTCTGTTTGCTCCTCATTACACACCACAGACCAGCAAATATTCTTTACATCATCAACATATGAATCACTACAAAACATATTGTATGTTATATACACTATATTATGCCCAGCCTTTGGAACTTTGGTTTTCCTAGATATGGCTATTATATTGTGATCACTACATCCTATGGATTTGGATACTGCTTTAAAGCAAATATCTGCAGTATTAGGAAAGATGTGATCAATACATGTTGATGATTTAATTACTGTGCTGTTTGTTACTACCCTGGTAGGTTGACTGACAACCTGATCCAGGTTGCAGGCACTGGTTACAGTTTGATGTTTTTTCCTGAGTGGGCAGCTTGATGATAGCCAGTCAATATTTAAATCACCCAGAAAATATACTTCTCAGTTGATATCACATACATTATCAAGCATTTCACACATATTATCCAGATACTGACTGTTAGCACTTGGTGGTCTATAGCAGCTTCCCACAAGAATGGGCTTTAGGTGAGGCAGATGAACCTGTAGCCATATTACTTCAACAGTATTTAACACCGCCTCCGTTGGCATTTCTTTCTTTTCAGTAGATGTTATAACCATATATTGCTACCACTGTCTCATCAAAGGTATTATCTAAGTGAGTTTCAGAGATAGTCAGAATATGAATGTCATCTGTTACAAGCAAGTTATTGTCTTCATGGACCTTGTTTCTTAGGCTACATATGTTAATATGGGCTATTTTTAGCACTTTTCTGTGTTGCTTGATTGTTTTTAATGCTTTAATGGGAAGCTTATCAGAGGTAGACTTATTCAGGTTATTTACATTGGAGCTGATAGTTCAGGGTGAGCTGCATAAAGGGGTCTTCCTACTATTGCACACCGCCTCAGTGCTAACAGTGTAACTCTGGTTTATAGGGTCATGATTACTGCTTACAATAGCTGTAGGATAAACAGATGTATTCGGTGCAATTAGGGGTACATAAATTAAATTTCTTACATTGTGTTGGCCAATGCCCCTAAGATCATGTACATTTGATGCAGCATTATGACGACTCATTGTCACAATGGTAGAGATTAACTGAGCTGGTTTTGGATCATTTACCCATCATTGTTTCAACGCAGCCTTGAAATGCGTGGAGCCAAGATGATTTGGATGGACTCCATCATTCCTGTAGAGTATCTTCTGTTTCCAGAAGGTGTCAAAGTTTTCTATAAAAGTGACTCCAGCAGAGCTAAGGTAGTCTTTTAGCCAGATGTGTAATGCCAGCAGTCTGTTGAATCTTTCACATCCGCGGCCCAACGATGGTACTGGACCTGAAATTATTGGCCATTTTTTGGAGTCTTTTAATGCTAAAATCAGTTCTTTGAAATCCATTTTCAAATGTTCCGAGCTAGCCCTCCTGATGTCGTTTGACCCCACATGGACTACGACAGCGTCAGCTCCCGGCATCTGTGGTAGAACAGTCGGAAGCAGCCTTGTTATGTCCTGTACTCGTGCTCCTGGGTAGCACAGGGTTTTTGCCTTGGGGACCGAGATGTTTCTCACCATAGAGCTGCCTATAATGACAGCTGGTGATGTTGAATGGGCCGGTCTCTCAGGCAGCCTCATGATCTGTTGAGGCTGGGAGCTCTGAGGGTCTGAATCCGAGGTAGAAGAATACCAAGAGTGTGCAAAGCTGTCATCAAGGCAAAGGGTGGCTACTTTGAAGAATCTCAAATATAAAATGTATTTTGATTTGTTTAACACTTTTTTGGTTACTACTTGATTCCGTATGTGTTATTTCATAGTTTTGATGTCTTCGCTATTATTCTAAAATGTATAAAATAGTAAAAATAATGAAAAAACCTTGAATGATTAGGTGTGTCCAAACTTTTGACTGGTACTGTACATATAACCTCAATTAGCTTGACTAACCTGTACCCCGCACATTGACTCGGTACCGGTACCCCCTGTATATATGGAAAGGGGGATACCTAGTCAGTTGTATAACTGAATGCCTTCAACTGAAATGTTTCTTCCACATTTAACCCAAGCCCCCTGAATCAGCTTCGTTATTGTTATTTTATTGTTACTTTAGATTTTTTTTTATGTAGTTTATTTAGTAAATATTTTCTTAACTTATTTTTCTTAACTGCATTGTTGTTTAAAACTTCTTATGGCTGCAGGGGCAGTATTGAGTAGCTTGGATGAAAGGTTCACTGAGGTGCCCAGAGTAAACGGCCTGCTCCTCAGTCATAGTTGCTAATATATGCATATTATTATTAGTATTGGATAGAAAACACTCTGAAGTTTCTAAAACTGTTTGAATTATGTCTGTGAGTATAACAGAACTCATATGGCAGGCAAAAACCTGAGAAGTTCCACTTCCTGTTTGGATTTTTTCTGAGGCTGGTAGTTTTTCAACCAAGGTCCCATTGAAATTACAGCGAGATATGGATGAGTTTTCACTTCCCACGGCTTCCACTAGATGTCAACAGTCAATAGAACTTTGTCTGATGACTCTAATGTGAAGGGGGGCCGAAGGAGACAGGAATGAGTCACCACTGCCATGAGCTGGTCATGCTTTGACCACGCGCGTTCACGTGAGAGGCAGCTCCGTTCCATCTCTCAACTAAAGTCAATGCAATTCTCCGGTTGGAACGTTATTCAAGATGTATGTTAACAACATTCTAATGATTGATTCAATACATCGTTTGACATGTTTCTACTGACTGTTACGGAACTTTTGGACATTTCGTCACGTTATAGTGGACGCGCTTTGTGACTTTGGAATTGTTTACCAAACGCGCTAACCAAAGTAGCTAATTGGACATAAATAACGGACATTATCGAACAAATCAAGCATTTATTGTGGACCTGGGATTCCTAGGACTGCATTCTGATGTAGATCATCAAAGGTAAGCAAACATTTATCATGTATTTTCTGGTTTCTGTTGACTCCAACATGGCGGCTAATTTGACTATTGTTCTGAGCTCCGTCTCAGATTATTGCATGGTTTGCTTTTTCCGTAAAGTTTTTTTTAAATCTGACACAGTGGTTGCATTAAGGAGAGGTATATCTATAATTCCATGTGTATAACTTGTATTATCATCTACATTTATGATGAGTATTTCTGTTGAAACGATGTGGCTATGCACTATCACTGGATGTTTTTGGAACTAGTGAATGTAACGCGCCAATGTAAACTCAGATTTTTTAATATAAATATGAACTTTATCAAACAAAACATGCATGTATTGTGTAACATGAAGTCCTATGAGTGTCATCTGATGAAGATCATCAAAGGTTAGTGATTAATTTTAGCTATATTTCTGCTTTTTGTGACTGCTATCTTTCGCTGGAAAAATGGCTGTGTTTATTGTGGTTTGGTGTGACCTAACATAATCGTTTGTAGTGCTTTCGCTGAAAAGCATATTTGAAATCGGACACTTTGGTGGGATTAACAACAAGATTACCTTTAAAATGGTATAAGACACATGTATGTCTGAGTAATTTTAATTATGAGATTTCTGTTTTTTGAATTTGGCGCCCTGCACTTTCACTGGCTGTTGTCATATCGATCCCGTTAGCGGGATTGCAGCCATATGAAGTTTTTAACTGCTTGTAAATAAGCATTTCATGGTAAGGTCTGCACCTGTTGTATTCGGCGCATGTGACAAATAAAATTTGATTTGAAGGCTTAAAAATCTCCTCCCCTGCATCTATACTGATTGAAGTGGATTTAACAGGTGACATCAATAAGGATCATGGCTTTCATCAGTATTCAGCTGGTCAGTATTTGTCACGGAAAGAACAAAAACCTTAACCTTAATGTTTTGTACACTCAGTGTATATGACATGAGTTGTAGGATATGGAAGTGTAAAGTGCATATTTAGACTCATGGGTGTTTGGTTTGCTTGTATGACATCAAAGCAATATTTATTATAATTCTCAACGTCTCATCTTTCAAAATACATAGTCCTCTTAATTTACAGCATTTCCCTCACTTAGACAACAAAAAAGGTATAAAAGCTGCCCAATTAGTGGGAGGGATGAGGGCAACTTCTTGTCGTGCGAGGGCCTCAAGTTCAGAACGGCTGTCAGTCGAAACCCATACAGCGATGAGAAGTGCAGAGCCAGAGCTCTGACGTCATGTGTAGCATGTTACTGTATAGCCACTGCATGCCAATTTAGGCATTTATCAGTGTAAAGGGTTAAAGTAATGAAAAGTACTTTTTTTTTGGGTCAAGTTTTTCAGGGCAGGCTAACTCCACTGTAACCTGAATTAAGTATTTGAGGTGTGAGTTGAGGAACAATCAAATCAGATTCCCTCCCTGTAGCACAGAAGGCGTTAAAGGACAATTCCACCACTTTTCAACCTCATTCATTATATCCAGCACCAAACCAGTGTCTACATATGTGATCTGTGGTTAAAAAGATAAGAAGAAAGGTCCTAAAAAATGCTTCTTTGTGACATCACAGGGGTAGGATTAAAATAGGGATGGGCGCTGTTGTCCGAATATTTGAATATCTGAAGGAATGTTAGTATTATTTACTTGTAAGTATTATTTTTTGATAAGAAAAAATATATTTGAATGAAAATGCTTTGGAATTGTTTTTATTAAATTGTCTGTGACTTTGCTACATACAAGGATTGACCATGACATTAGACATTTTAATAAAACAACAGTTATATTACAGTTTTTATGAGTGCGCCAGTGGAGGCTGGTGACTTGAAAAATTGAGGACGATGGGAGACACATGGTATAGGCGCGGAACGCACGGAGACCACCAAGTGTGTTTCAAAAATCATCAAAGACAAATAATTTTAACCTAAAGCATTTAGTAAAGACATTTATAGTACAATATTATGGGGAAGGGGAATGAGAGTGCTACTTACACAGTGTTGGAAAGGAATCACAGCAGTGATTGAATGAGGGTATGAGGCATGAGTTGAGGTGTTCAGAGGCTTGACCAGTGCAGGACAGGAGGGGGGGAACCCTGTCAAACTGCAGCTTCCTTATATTTGTTCATATAAATTATATTTAGACTAGATTAGGAGGGGGATTTCCTCTACTCAGACACATAGACAACAACTGATAGACAATGGAACTCACAGGACTGAGCTGGCTTTATGCATGTTTGCATCATGCAGGCCTATGCAACTGTAGGGCTTGTAAAAAAAAAAAAAAGAGACATCTGCCATCACTATTATGTTGATTGATTCATTCCAGGTAATCATTTTGGATGAAAAACGTATAGGCAGCCTAGCCAGCCCAATTTTGAATATAAGAAAAATGTGATCACATTCACATTTTCTCCTGACACACAAATGGACTATAAATACATAACGTTACCAATTAGTTTACCCTGACCAGATGGACATGGAGCATAGGCTGTATGCAGCTGCTCTTATTAGTAGCCGACAGTTGATCAGACTGAAAAATCGTCTCGTTTTCATCGCATACAGCATGTCAGATTTCTAATGTTTAGGTGTAGCCTAGGCTGCGGCAACATTTATGTCATGAGTTTTTGCTTGTGTCTGTCCCGGCTGATTATGCGTTATCATCTTTGCTAAATAAATACCAGAGGAAAGTGCAAAGCCTACTTGAGTGCACGTGACAAAATGTGCTGCGTCAACCTCTCTCTTTAATCTAACATTTAATGGATGATGCGATGGAAGCTATCAAATCATTCGGGATTGTTTTTGACATCCCAGAAAAGATATTCAGCATGTAAAGAATCTTAACGTGCAATTACAGGCGGCTTGATGATAGGCTCCCTGTTAACCAGCTAGACATTTGATGCCAGTTGGTATTGAACGCTCTCACCTTTTCGCAGAGGACGACCCTCGCTTTTAATCCACACCTTTTCATCCTTCTTCATGAAACTGATCTCAGGCAGAGGACGACCCTCGCTTATAATTCACACCTTTTCATCCTTCTTCATGAGACTGATCTCAGGCAGAGGACGACCCTCGTTTGTAATTCACACCTTTTCATCCTTCTTCATGAAACTGATCTCAGGCAGAGGTCGACCCTCGCTTTTAATTCACACCTTTTCATCCTTCTTCATGAGACTGATCTCAGACAGAGGTCGACCCTCACTTTTAATTCACACCTTTTCATCCTTCTTCATGAAACTGATCTCAGGCAGAGGTCGATCCTCGCTTTTAATTCACACATTTTCATCCTTCTTCATGAGACTGATCTCGGGGAGAGGTCGACCCTCGCATTTTAATTCACACCTTTTCCATGTACCCCAGAGAATGAAAGGGGTTCTTCAACAAAAAGTCTGCACACTCGCGCTGGTAGCTAGCTACTGAAGTTAAACGTTAAATACAGTTGAAGTCGGAAGTTTACATACACCTTAGCCAAATACATTTTAACTCAGTTTTTCACAATTCCTGACATTTAATCCTAGTAAGAAATTCCCTGTCTTAGGTCAGTTAGGATCACCACTTTATTTTAAGAGTGTGAAAAATAAGAATAATAGTAGAGAGAGTGATTTATTTCAGCTTTTATTTCTTTCATCACATTCCCAGTGGGTCAGAAGTTTACATACACTCAATTAGTATTTGGTAGCATTGCCTTTAAATTGTTTAACTTGGGTCAAACATTTTGGGCAGCCTTCCACAAGCTTCCCACAATAAGTTGTGTGAATTTTGGCCCATTCCTCCTGACAGAGCTGGTGTAACTGAGTCAGGTTTGTAGGCCTCCTTGCTTGCACATGCTTTTTCAGTTCTGCCCAAACATTTTCTATAGAATTGGGGTCAGGGCTTTGTGATGGCCACTCCGATACCTTGACTTTGTTGTCCTTAAGCCATTTTCCACAACTTTGGAAGTTTGCTTGGGGTCATTGTCCATTTGCGACCAAGCTTTAACTTCCTGACTGATGTCTTGAGATGTTGCTTCAATATATCCACATAATTTTCCTACCTCATGATGCCATCTATTTTGTAAAGTGCACCAGTCCCTCCTGCAGCAAAGCACCTACACAACATGATGCTGCCACCCCCGTGCTTCACGGTTGGGAGGGTGTTCTTCGGCTTCCAAACCTCACCCTTTTTCCTCCAAACATAACGATGGTCATTATGGCCAAACAGTTCTATTTTTGTTTCATCAGACCAGAGGACATTTCTCCAAAAAGTACGATCTTTGTCCCCATATGCAGTTGCAAACCGTAGTCTGGCATTTATTATTGCGGTTTTGGAGCAGTGGCTTCTTCCTTGCTGAGCGGCCTTTCAGGTTATGTAGATTATAGAACTCGTTTTACTGTGGATATAGATACCTTTGTACCTGTTTCGGCCAGCATCTTCAAAAGGTCCTTTGCTGTTGTTCTGCGATTGATTTGCACTTTTCGCACCAAAGTAAGTTAATCTCTAGGAGACAGAACGCGTCTCCTTCCTGAGTGGTATGACGGCTGCATTTTCCCATGGTGTTTATACTTGCGTACTATTGTTTGTAAAGTCGGAAGTTTACATACACTTAGGTTGGAGTCATTAAAACTAGTTTTTCAACTACTCCACAAATTTCTTGTTAATTAACAAACTATAGTTTTGGCAAGTTGGTTAGGACATCTACTTTGTGCATGACACAAGTCATTTTTCCAACAACTGTTTACAGACAGATTATTTCACCTATAATTCACTGTATCACAATTCCAGTGGGTCAGAAGTTTACATACACTAAGTTGACTGTGCCTTTAAACAGCTTTCTAAATTCCAGAAAATTATTTCATGGCTTTAGAAGCTTCTGATAGGCTAATTGACATAATTTGAGTCAATTGGAGGTGTACCTGTGGATGTATTTCAAGGCCTACCTCAGTGCCTCTTTGCTTGACATCATGGGAAAATCAAAATAAATCAGCCAAGACCTCAGAAAAAATTGTAGACATCCACAAGTCTGGTTCATCCTTGGGAGCAATTTCCAAAATGCCTGAAGGTACCACGTTCATTTGTACAAACAATATTACTCAGGTATAAACACAATGGGACCACGCAGCCGTCATACCGCTCCGCAAGGAGACGTGTTCTGTCTCCTAGAGATGAATGTACTTTGGTGCAAAAAGTGCAAATCAATCCCAGAACAACAGCAAAGGACCTTGTGAAGATGCTGGAGGAAACAGGTACAAAGGTATCTATATCCACAGTAAAACGAGTCCTATATCAACGTAACCTGAAAGGCCGCTCAGCAAGAAAGAAGCCACTGCTCCAAAACCTCCATAAAAAAGCCAGACTACGTTTTGCAACTGCACATGGGGACAAAGTTTGTACTCTTTGGAGAAATGTCCTCTGGTCTGATGAAACAAAAATAGAACTGTTTGGCCATAATGACCATCATTATGTTTGTAGGAAAAAGGGGGAGGCTTGCAAGCCGAAGAACACCATCCCAACCGTGAAGCACGGGGGTGGCAGCATCATGTTGTGGGGGTGCTTTGCTGCAGGAGGGGCTGGTGCACTTTACAAAATAGATGGCATCATGAGGAAAGGAAAATTATGTGGATATATTGAAGCAACATCTCAAGACATCAGTCAGGAAGTTAAAGCTTGGTCGCAAATGGGTCTTCCAGATGGACAATGACCCCATGCATACTTCCAAAGTTGTGGCAAAATGGCTTAAGGACAACAAAGTCAAGGTATTGGAGTGACCATCACGAAGCCCTGACCTCAATCCTATAGAAAATTTGTGAGCAGATCTGAAAAAGCGTGTCTGAGCAAGGAGGCCTACAAACCTGACTCAGTTACACCAGCTCTATCAGGAGGAATGGGCCAAAATTCACACAACTTATTGTGGGAAGCTTGTGGAAGGCTACCCGAAACGTTTGATCCAAGTTAAACAATTTAAAGGCAATGCTACCAAATACGAATTGAGTGTATGTAAACTTCTGACCCACTGGGAATGTGATGAAAGAAATAAAAGCTGAAATAAATCATTCTCTCTACTATTATTCTGACATTTCACATTCTTACAATAAAGTGGTGATCCTAAGACATGGAATTTTTACAGGGATTAATTGTCTGGAATTGTGAAAAACTGAGCTTAAATGTATTTGGCTAAGGTGTATGTAAACGTCCGACTTCAACTGTAGATGTAGAGATGAAACGGTATGAAAATTTCATATCACGATTATAGTGACCTAATTTATCACGGTTATCAGTATTATCGCGGTATTGTTAAAATGTGCTTGAAATGTTAAAAAATCACTGATACACACACTGAAATAATTTCATCAAGTTTAATATTGAAAACTAACAAACAACAAATACAATTAGTAGCACTATGCACTTTTTTATTTTTATTTAATTTAATTTTACCCCCTTTTCTCCATAATTTTCGTGGTATCCAATTGCTAGTAATTACTATCTTGTCTCATCGCTACTACTCCCGTACGGGCTCGGGAGAGACGAAGGTCGAAAGCCATGCGTCCTCCGAAACACAACCCAACCAAGCCGCACTGCTTCTTAACACAGCGCGCCTCCAACCCGGAAGCCAGCCGCACCAATGTGTTGGAGGAAACACCGTGCACCTGGCTCCCTTGGTTAGCGCGCACTGCGCCCGGCCCGCCACAGGAGTTGCTGGTGCGCGATGAGACAAGGATATCCCCCTACCGGCCAAACCCTCCCTAACCCGGAAGACGCTAGGCCAATTGTGCGTCGCCCCACGGACCTCCCGGTCGCGGCCGGCTGCGACAGAGCCTGGGCGCGAACCCAGAGTCTCTGGTGGCGCAGCTAACGCTGCGATGCAGTGCCCTAGACCACTGCGCCACCCGGGAGGCACACTATGCACTTTTTGTGTACATAAACATGAAAATAATAACATTAACATTAAAGATGGCGCCATGTGGCCATGAGAGGTAAAGGTTTCCCTAGTTCAGGTTTAAATGAACACAGCCTTAAGTAAGCAAATCAAATTAACAAACAACAAATAAAATTAGCAGCACTATGCACTTTTTGTGTGCACAAACATTAAAATAATAACATTAACATTAAAGATGGCGCCATGTGGCCATGAGAGGTAAACTCTGTGTTCAGTGGCACTGAACACTCCCTCTGATGGCACGCTAGTTGCTGGGATGCACAAAAGCTTCCTTGCAACCCTGGCAAGGTGAGGGAGCTCTGATGCATGGCCCCTAGTTGTTATAATTATTATTATTCACACACACACACACACACACACACACACACACACACACACACACACACACACACACACACACACACACACACACACACACACACACACACACACACACACACACACACACAGTCTATCTTCTGTGTTGGATTTGAGTATATGCAATGACCCCATGCACAATTTACATAAATACAAATGAGTCTTAAGAAGACGGTGATAGTAATTGCAATGAGCCCAACAATTGACATAAATACAGGAGTCGTGTATCGGAGTCTATAGTGTTTCCCCTGTTGGAACACTTTTACAACCAAGTCGACGACTGAAGGATTTTAAATGAACAAAATATGTTGGTTGGGTGACTAAACTACATAACGTGTTATCGTGTGCAATGGGTGAATAGAGTCTGCAGACACACGACCCATACAGCAGCAGAACAACTTGTAGTGTTATTACAAGAGTAGGTAACACTGAAAGCTTCAGTTTACATTATTGACAAGCTATTAGCAAGTTAGAGAGACAAACCATGACGTTTTCCCCCATTCCGAAGTCCCCACATCATGCATTGAGCTAAATGTTAACTTGCCTTTCATTCGCTATACAGTAGTGGGTGGTGGTCACGAAGATTACTCAAAAGATTTGAAATGTTGCAGCGTTTTTTGTTGTTGCATGTTCTGCAGACAGGGTGACCATCTTCGATTAAGTTTCCCTCAGCACTCTTGTAAAACCCAAAATATGACCACACTTCAGATTTAGTCCTCTTAGAAGGCTGAAAAATCTCCAGAGTGCTGTCACTGCCTTCCGCCATGTTTTCACACAAAACAAAACCCACATTGCATGCTGCGCCTGCGCTAGACTGTTGCTAACTTTGGTTGATGTTGGACAGTATTTACCGTGAGTTTTTCAAACCACGGTAATCAAACACGGTTTTAATGATAATTACAATTTGAAATGGTAATACTAACCGCCGGGAATTTTACCGTGGTTTATCGTGAAACCGGTAACCGTTTCATCCTTATATAGATTAGAACTTCCTTGGTAGATAGTGTGGTCTACAGCTTATCATAAGGTATTCTACCTCAGGTGAGCAATACCTCGAGACTTCTTTAATATTAGACATCGCGCACCAGCTTTTATGGACAAATAGACACCCCCACCCCCACCCCTCGTCTTACCAGATGTAGCTTCTCTGTCCTGCCGGTGCATGGAGAATCCCACCAGCTCTATATTATCTGTGTCATTGTTCAGCCACGACTCGGTGAAACATATTGTTTTACAGTTTTTCGATGTCCCGTTGGTAGGATAATCTTGATCATAGCTCATCGATTTTATTTTCCAATGATTGCACGTTGGCCAATAGAACGGATGGCAGTGGGCGTTGACTCTGCGCCCAAAATTCCGGGTTGTGAAAATACAATACATTTTCCTGACACCCCCCCTCGAACGTATAGTGCTACAGCCAGTGTTAAGATTTACTGCTGTGTTAAGTTTGTTTAAATAAAGCTCAGAGTGCTTTATCACCCCCTTCATTCTCTCGACAATATGAGGAAGATGACTGATTTAAATATTTTATTCGTAAAATGTTCCTGTGTAAAGAATATATATATATATTCAAATACATATCACACTACACATTTAGGAATAACAGGATGCATTTGAAACGTCATGCACATTAAAACTTTCATATGAATAAAATGAAAGGAGTGGGAAAGAAGATGCTTGTGTATTGATAAGCACATCAATGTTATGATTATGATACACACACAATAAAAGAAAGACGGCACTTCTAATAGCGTATTTCCCACCTTAGCCTGCTAAATTTGCTAGATAACTTTCATTTTCATTTCGGCAAAAATGAAAACGTGGCACTGACTCGCCCATGGATTGCCGTTTTCAGGTTTGTCTCAATAAAGAGTTTGGCGTTCGACTCACTAGGCTGTCCACGTGCTACATGGACAAGCAGCTACATGCCTGGCTGGAGTTAGTGGCAGCTGCAGGATCAATATCCACATCCGTAACGTGGATGAAGCCTGAGCTGGAAAGTGAAGCTAACTGAAGCTGGCTTGCTTCAGAAAATCATAAGTAGATCTAGCTAACCTTGTAATATACCCCTCAGAACCCCAAATGTAAGCTTGTTTTACTCCGTTGTTTGTATACACTGTAATTGTAGTCCATTAGGTCTAATAAATGCATAACAGTCAAGTTCTATTTTGTTTTTATTAGGCTACAAAACACTACCGCCATTCTGTGATGACGTGCGCTGCTGTTTTTATTGATGGATCATGTCTTGATTAAATCTCATAGGAAGACAATTTTATCATATGGAGGTTTCATTCAGGTCTCTGTTTAGTATTTAACTAAACACTCTGTTTGTCTTTGGCAGGAGAGAGACTAGACTCTCACTCGAACAGCGGAAAGT
Source organism: Salvelinus namaycush (assembly GCF_016432855.1). NCBI lineage: Eukaryota > Metazoa > Chordata > Actinopteri > Salmoniformes > Salmonidae > Salvelinus > Salvelinus namaycush. Next base: position 61,084,130 of record NC_052308.1, on the reverse strand, counting down.
GTACTTCAGGGGAACCAGACCCAGAGATGCCCAAACCAGCAAGACAACACCGCTGCTCGCAGTGTGGAAAGAGTTTTACTAAGTTACGGAACCTAAAAGATCATGAAAGAATACACACAGGAGAAAAGCCTTACCACTGCTCACAATGTGAAAAGAGTTTTACTCAGTCAGGGCACCTGAAAACACATGAGAGGACGCACACAGGAGAAAAGCCTTACCCCTGCTCCCAATGTGGAAAGACTTATACCCGGTTAGGGCACCTTAAAGACCATACGAGAACGCATAAAGGGGAGAAGCCTTACCACTGCTTTCAGTGCGGAAAGAGTTTCACCCAGTCAGGGAACCTGAGAACGCATGAGAGAATACACACTGGGAAAAAAACCACACACTCTGTAGAGAGGCCTTTCCAATGCGCTCAGTGTGGAAAGAAATTTATCCGGTCAACTCATCTGAAAGAGCATAAGAGAACACACACAGGAGAAAAAACATTCCAATGCACTCAGTGTGGAAAGGGTTTTACTTGGTTATGGACCCTGAAAGACCATGAAAGAACACACACAGGAGATAAGCCTTTCCAATGCTTCCTGTGTGGAAAAAGTTTTACCCATTTAGGGAACTTAAAAATGCACAAGAGAATACACACAGGAGAGAAGCCTCACCACTGCTCCCAGTGTGGAAAGAGTTTTACCCAGTTAGGGCACCTGACAACACATGAGAGGACACACACAGGAGAGAAGCCTTTCTACTGCTCCCTGTGTGGAAAGAGTTTTACTGAGTTAGGGAGCCTGAAAAAACATAACAGAATACACAAAGGAGAGAAGCCTTTCCAGTGCTCCCTGTGCGGAAAGAGTTTTACCCAGTTAGGGAGCCTGAAAACACATGAGTGGACACACACAAAAGAGAAGCCTCACCTCTGCTCACAGTGTGGAAGGGGTTTTGTTGAGTTAAGGGGCCTGAAAGAGCATGAGAGAATACATACAGGGGAAGAGAAAACATACCACTGTTCTCATTGTGGGAAGGGTTTCGGGCGATCAGGGCATCTAAAAGTGCATGAAAGAACACACACTGGCGAGAAGCCGTATCAGTGCTCCCAGTGTGAAAAGAAATTTTTCTCATCAGGGGACCGGAAATCACATGAGAGAACACACTTAGTAGGGAGGCAGAGGGCTTTCCAATGCTCTCAGTGTGGGAAGAGATTCATCCAGTCATCTCATCTGAAAGATCACATGACAATACACACGGGAGAAAAACCATTCCAATGTTCTCAGTGTGGAAAAGGTTTTACCAGGTTAAGGAGACTGAAAACACATGAGATGACACACACAGGAGATAAATAATCCTTTCAAATCCTCTTAGTGTGAAAAAGCTTTTACCCGGTTAGGACACCTTAAAATACATGAGATGACATGCAGGGTAGAATCCTATCCGCTGCTCCCAGTCTGGAAAGAGTTTTACCTAGTCAAGATACTTGAAAAAAACATGCGCTAACACACTTTGCAGAGAATCCTTGAATAAATCCACACTGCAGGAAAATATATTTCTATATGATTAAGTTAACTCATTGATCCTGCTTTGTTATATACCCCTCAGGTCTAAGTCTGCGAAAAGGAAAGCAGGCCCAGTCCTTGCCGTTCTGCCACCCTAGGCGAGAAAATAAATTGCCGCCATCCTCCCCTCTCATACTTCAGTAAAAGTAAAGACTCAAGTCAAAGTGCAAGTCGCCCAGTAAATTACTACTCGAGTAAAAGTATTTGGTTTTAAATATACTTAAGATTCAAAAGTAAATGTAATTGCAAAAATATACTTACAGTGCATTCGGAAAGTATTCAGACCCCTTGACTCTCCACATTTTGTTACTTTACAGCCTTATTCTAAAATTGATTAAATCGTTTTTCCCCCTCATCAATCGACACACAATACCTCATAATAACAAAGCAAAAACAGGTTTGGATGTATAAATGTATTTAAAAAAAAAATGGAAATATCACATTTACATAAGTATTCAGGCCCTTTACTCAGTACTTTGTTGAAACACCTTTAGCATCAATTACAGCCTCGAGTCTTCTTGGATATGATGCTACAAGCTTGGCACACCTGTAAAAAACATTTATTTAATCAGTTTTATAATAAGTCTGTAATGTAACAAGATGTAGAACAAGTCAAGGTGTCTGAATACATTCTGAATGCACTGTAAGTATCAAAGTAACAGTATAAATCATTTAACATTCCTTATATTAAGCAAACCAGATGCCACAATTTTTCTGTTTTTATTTATTTTATTTACGGATAGACGGGCACACTCCAACACTCAGACATAATTTACAAACAAAGAATTTGTGTTCAGTGAGTCTGCCAGATCAGAGGCAGTAAGGATGACCAGGGATGTTCACTTGATAAGTGTCAATGTTTTAAAATGTAACTTTTATTTAACTAGGCAAGTCAGTTAATAACAATTTCTTATTTACTATGACGATCAAACCCGGACGTCGCTGGGCCAATTGTACGCTGCCCTATGGGACTCCCAATTACGGCCGGTTGTGATACAGCCTGGTGTCTGTAGTGACGCCTCTAGCACTGAGATGCAGTGCCTTAGACCGCTGCGCCACTCGGGAGCCCATGTTAGTAACAAGTTATTTTGGGTGACAGGGAAAATTCATGGAGTAAAAAGTAAACGTAAAAAATATAAATAGTAAAGTACACACACCCCCAAAAAAGACTTAAGGTGTACTTTTGAAGTATTTTTACAACACTGTGCCCATCCATGTGGTACCTTTTGTAAAACATGCAGTTGCATTGGATTTATTAGTCCTGGTGTTAGTCCTGGTTCCTGACAAAGGTTTTTCTATTTAAGCTTTGAATATCAATTCCCCAAGTTTATCAGGCTTTATCTTGAGACTATTTGCTATGAGAATCAACGTGTTTACACAGCGGGAAATGCAGATGTATTTTCTTCGCTATAATCAGCTGGTCAAAAATCCAGGGATACAGATCTTAAACACTTATCTATTTTACTACTGCAGTGAAGTTAGCTTTATATTGAAGTTTCTGACTTTACTCGTCAATACCTCAACAGAACATGCCAGGAAAATTATACAAATGTAATTCTAAATCAGCTGACAATAGCGAACAAGTTACACCCCTTGTTTTAACATATTTACTTTTTGGAGGCAAAATTTTGCTAAAACATTGCTCTCCTCTGCTCCAAGGGGTAAGGGACCCATTTTAAAACAGAAACGCTTACTATAGCATGTTAATGAACAATGTCAATATCTTCTCAACCACAGACATACCCAGATAACACATTTTGGTTCTGGCAACGGTCCCTCAAGGTTGTGGGAACGTTCCCTGAACGTTGCACCAATGTTCCCTAAAGGTTTAAACAGATGGTTTTCTTAACGTTCTTATAACGTTCTCTTTTGGTTTTACAAAGATAGCGGGGCACGTTCTCTGAAGGTTACACTGTAGGCAACGTTCTCTGAAGGTTCTGGGAATGTTCTCTGAAGGTTAACAATGGTCCCTAAAGGTTCAAAATTATGTTTTTCTTAACACACACACTGGATGGCACAATTAAATATTAACAATTAATTCTTATATTTATACCAGTTATCCCACTGAAGACATTTTTTAAAAGTATACTACATCATAACTGACTTTATATGGGCAAATAAAAAATACAAGTTTCAAATTACAGTCACGTCAAACAGCGCAGCCAGAATAACAACAAAGTAGCTGCATTTGCATGTGTTTGTTGTTTTCTAGTGACATTTATTTGGATACATCCATAACAATGAGCTAATGATGCGCGATTTCACCTGGCATAGAAAATGTGCTCTTTCTCGTCAGGACACTGTTGCTCGAGAGCTAGCCAACAACACAGCTAACACAATCATTTTAAACGGAAGCTGGAAAGACTACAAACTAGCTGCACATTGTTTTGTTTGACCTGTTTTCTATTGCTAGTTCTTTGTATATATCCATAAAAATGTTGATTCATGATTTCGAACTGGCTGAGAAAAGCTGCCTACCTGTCTGTCTCATCCCAACACGTTCATTACTATGGGACAGGTGAAGATCGAATTTGAATATTGAAACAATTTAGCAAATGTTGAAGAGACAGACAGCAAGGTTTATACAAATCTCCAATGTTGAAAACTAAATGTTAGTCTAAAAGAAATGGGAGATAATGTCTACATGCTTTTTATAGTGGAGATCAAGTTTATAAATTGCCTGGCTGGGCTGATGAGACAGGGGATTGCACAGGCAGATGGAACAGAGTAAATAGGCATTTTAACATCATAGATTTAGCCGGTGGTAACTTGTGGAGTAGACACAGGCTGGAATGCGGTTTTAAGCAATCAGGATTAGACCCACCTGTTGTATAAGTGTAAAACTAACAATGACTCAATAACCCATGCCTTCTGCGAATGCTATAAAGTTCAAAAGTTTTGGGCGGAGTTAGAAAGTTGTCTGTCAGAAGTATCAAAATGTAAATGTACTTTTAATCCGTCTGTCTGCATATCAAGACATGGCATACGAATGAGTAGTGAGATACCCGACGGGCTGGATGATACTTTTCTCATCAACCATCTTGAAAAAATGCACACTTAACTGGAAATCAACCAATCCTCCATCGCTAACACAATGGAATGGTCAAATATTTTATTATCTAAATGTTGAAAGTGCGTGGGTGACAGAGAGAAACTAAATGGTGCAGTTTTAGGCCATGTGGCGGAAAGTGATGCTGGCGCTGGAGATTAATGGGGGGGTGAGCAGATAGGTCTGGCCAGATGTGATGACGTTGATGTTTGTGTGCTGTTGTTTGGATGTGCATGTTTAGTATTGTTTTAAAAAATATATATAATTTTAACAGTTAACACATTTATAATTTTAGTTAACAATTCAGAAATCTGCAACCTGGTGACTGCCTCATGAAGCTGGTTGAGAGAATGCGAAGAGTGTCCAAAGCTGTCAAGTCAAACGGTGGCTAAATATATCTTTATTTGTTTAACACTTTTTTGGTTACCACATGATTCCATGTGTGTTATTTCATCGTTTTGATGTCTTCACTATTCTACAATGTAGAAAATAGTCCAAATATAGAAAAACCCTTGAATGAGTAGGTGTGTCCAAACTTTTGACTGGTACTGTATATGAATGTATTTTCACGTTTCTTTTGAATGTTCCTAATTTAGAGTCACTACAGTGTACCTCTGGTGCTGCAGACATTGTTGTTTTCTGAGCTGACGTTTTTAATAAATGTTTAATACACATTTAAATAAAAGTGAGAATCAACCATGTATTGTTTTTTCAATGACTACACCACAATTGAACAAAACAGGCGTGAGTCAGTATAGATCAAGAACAGTCTGCACTTGTGCTTACTTTCATGGTCTGTCTGCCAACTTTCTCTGCTCTGCCTCTTCGCCTTTTTGACCTGAAGGACCTGTAAGTTCCATACAATCAATGCAATGGCAACAAACGTAAGTTAAACGTGGCCTGCTAGGACACTGTAATGTTAACTGCTAGATATATAGATTACCGGTATTGCCATGACTTTGATAGTTTTGAAAATGTGAGTTTACATTTTTTTTGCCTGGAAGCATTTTTATCTCATGAATATCTGTCTCTGCCAAGTTAGCTTTCTTCTTTGCTCTGTCATATGAGTAAAAAAATAACATCTGGTTACAAATAATTCTTCAATGGTTATTTGTTTGAAATGATATGCCACACCCAAATGTAAAGTATCATACTGGACATACCCTATTAGATGGTCATACTGAATCCAGATTTCATATATACTATCACTTTCAAAACATATTCACTTGACCACTACCTGTGGTCTCCAGAATTCTGGCCCATTGTATCATTTTCTATGTCTTGTCTGGTCGTTCACAGTTTTAACCTTTTTCGGTCCAGTAGCAATACACAACCTGATGAAGAGGTTACAGTGTATTTCAATTATAAGCCACAGAAATACTTTGAAAACAGTTACTGCAGAATTGATCTGCTATAACACAACTCACACGTGCTCATACTTGACTTTTTACTCTATTTTTATTCACAAATGTGAATGTAATTTTTGCAGTGTAGAGCCCTGAAAATTGACCACCTGCTTAGGGGAACGCACCTTGGGAGTGTTTAGGCAAGAGGCCTGTGGGCATACATAACCCGTAGTATTTAATCTGTGTATGCACACTAGGTAACACCTGGGCATCCCACCCCCTTGTATTTTGTTTAGCGCGCCAGGTGGTGCTAAAGGTTAGGTAAGTAGTGGGAAGGCAGGTAAGGTAGGAGCAGGGACTCTTTAATTTTTACTTTCTTTGCTTTGGTTCCGTCCAGCCCCTTTTCCCTACCTTACCGTGTTAAGGAATAACATATTCCCTGTAAACGGTATTTTTATCTGCCTCTGTCGTCCCTCCCCGCACCTACAGTCACATACTTATTCACTCCACGGGGAGTTGAGATATAGCAGGGTGTTGCGTTCCCACCAAGAGGCGTACATATATGTCATTTATAATGACAAAGGGAAAATAACTACTTTTTGACATTAATTTCATAGCACCGTCTTGAATTGCCCCGTTTTTCTTCTACATTGTTGTACAGCAGTGTGTGAACGCCCTAAAAATGCAAATAATGTTAGCTAGCTAGCTATCAACCTCAAACATAGCAGTTATAGATGTAGTTAAGGGGGTAGGAGAACATAAAATCAGAAGTTCACTTAAAAAAAAATCCAAATCACATGTTTTTAGCAATTGTTATTTTACTTGATAAGAAAATACAAATAGTTGTCAGTAACAGAAACACAAAACCAATGGTTTTAACAAGGTATGTATTACAAAATCCATGCAAGCATACTGAAAGATCTAGTTTGTGAATGATCATTCCTATATCTGATCCTTACAGAAGCTGACACAGATTGTAAGGCATTCAATGGTGGGTTACACATGATTGAAAACGACTTATTTGATGAGTTACTAAAATTAAGGTGAATTATTACAGAATAAGATCTGTAGCTGTCTGGCAGAACTAGTGCTCTCTTGTGGAGACTGTGGGTAGTTCACCCTCTCTCGCTGCTCCTCAGGCGCACTCCCAGGCAGAAGGGCTTTTGAGACTGTGTCCCACCAAAGATGAGGCTGAAATCTGGGACACCTCCATCCTCAGGCCAGACGAATCGGAAACGTCGAAGCAGTGTCACTAGAACCAGGAAGAGCTCCATACGTGCTAACCCCTCCCCCAGACACACACAAGATCCTGGGGAACACACACACGGCTATCAATGAGAACAACATTTCACTCATACCTTCATATGCATGCAGCCTGGCATTTTATGTCAACATATTCTCCTGTCTCTGTACAACATACTATCATTTATAAGCCATAGATATTGACGCTTTTGCAAAAAGGCACCTGCTGAGAATGGCAGAAAGGCTTCTGGTTTCAAACTCTCCAACCTCGTTGAGGAAGTTTTCAGGGTTGAACTCGTGAGGGAATTTCCACTGGCCCTTCTTCATGCAGCACCGAAGACAGGTTAGGAATTACCATAGTGCCCTGGAACAGATGAGGGAGAGAGGGATTAAGGGTGCGAAGGAGAGGTGGAGAGGTACACTAAAGACTGAGACAGCACCCGTCATGACATCACTCCCTCTAGCCCAGGCGACCTTTATAGTTCTAAGGTCAACAACAGGCAGCATATCAGTCGTCATGGTAATGCTCACCTGGGGCAGCTGGTAGCTGTGTAGTTGCGTGTCGCTGCAGGTAGTACGGAACACGCCAAGAGGAACAGTGTCACTCATGCGCTGTACCTCATGGATCATGGCTTGAACATACGGCATTGCATGTCTCTCCTCAAACGAAGCGTCTGCACGTCCCTCAAGAACGTCGGCGATCTCTCGGTAACAGCGATCTGGGACAAACACGCATTCTTTGGCCAGGATTCAATCCGATCAAGTTTTGTAGAACAATTTCCTATTTAGCCGACATATGCAGTGTTTACCGTGAATGCCGGACACATTGTCTACAAGCGCCATCGGATTGAATGAAATGTATGCCAGTGTGTGTGTCGTGTGTGTATTTCCTCACCCTGTACATGCTGGTTGGTCATCAGGTGTAGCACGGTAGAGCGGAGGGTGTTGGAAGTGGTGTCTGTCCCAGCCATGAACAGATCAAGTAGTAGAAACACCATCTGAGTGTCATTAAATGTGGAGCCTCCATCAGCTGTCTGAATGGACGCACACAGATACACGCACACTCATACACGCACACAGACACCAAAGGCCTCTACATTCAATTCTGCTCCATCCTGTAAAGTACTTCCTCCTCTTCCACCAGCCTAATAAAAATGTTTTCCCTTCTCACGGAAGTCATACCAAAGACTCTAAAAATGGGACCCGATGCCTCTCTGATTGGCAGATGGACTCAGGGTAAAGTCCTGCGACAGATTAGTGTTCTATCCAGGGGTGTACTTCTAAATGAAGCTGCTTAATGCTACAGAAACAGGAGAGGCTCCTGTCCCATGGACCGTTTAGGCTTACTTGTACAAGGCTACTTACCTAATATCTTATCCTATTTATTTTACTTCTAGAACACTAGTTCTATTGGTCTCCTACCTTGTCAATCTGGTCCAGGTAGCAGTCAAGGAGGTCTCTGGGCTCTCCCACGACCCTTGAACTTTTGTGCTTGGTCACAATCTTCTTGATATGTTCCTTCATTGTCACGGCTTTCGTCGGTGGAAGGAGAGGAGGACCAATGCGCAGCGTGGTACGTATCCATATTTATTTGAATACTTTTAAATTATGAACAAAACAATAAACAGACGAAAACCAACGAAGCTACAGTCCCGAACACAGACAAACCAGGAGCACACAAACAGGAACAATCACCCACAAAACACACTACAAAACAGGCTACCTAAATATGGTTCCCAATCAGAGACAATGACTAACACCTGCCTCTGATTGAGAACCATATCAGGCCAAACAAGAAACCCCACATAGAAACAGAAAACATAGACTGCCCACCCCAACTCACGCCCTGACCATACAAAACAAAAGACAAAACAAAGGAACTAAGGTCAGAACGTGACATTCATTTGATTAAATTTGTGTGAAACGTTCCTGAAGGGCAAAGGGAGGGGCCTCAAGACCGGTATGATTTCATAGAGCTACAAAAGATAGATTGGAGGAAATGGATGTAAAACAGAGGGGAATGTGGATCAATGTGTCATGTCTAGCACAGAGAGTTCAGTGAGGATCATGTACACTCTACAAAAAAGGTTCCATCTAGAACCTAAAATGATTCTTTGGCTGTCCCCATGGGAGAACACTTTGAAGAACACCTTTGAAGAACACTTTTGGGATCAGCGTAGAACCCTTTCCACAGAGAGTTCTACCTGTAACCCAAAAGGGTTCTACCTGGGAACAGCCGAAAGAACCATTTTGGAATCCTTTTTTTTAGTAAGCATGGAGTGGCACAGGGCTTAGACTGTACCATGGACCAAGGTCCGAAAGCTTCCTTGGTCAACTCCTCTAAGCTCTGGATGAGGGTGAGGATGACCGGGTCGTCATATTCGAACCTCTCTCCGGAAATCAGTGAGCAGATGATGTTAGACGCAGTCAGATGGAACAGGTGCTGAGGGTCCATCGAACCGCCTAACAGGACACAGCAACGGTCACCACACGAGGCAATACACACGGACAAGGTAAGAACAACGATCACAGAGCTACTGAATTGAACACACTGACAGGATAGATAAAGTAACAATCCCCACAGTCTTTATACCTAATGTTAAAACAAGCATAGTAAATATCGTCATACTGGGAGTATCTTATTTCTGTGAAGTTTGTGTGGTTTATGGAAGCTTGTTACAACTACAAGGGGTTAATAGTGTAATTGTTTGATACAGTATTTGGAGGACCTTTGGGGTGGATACTAAGCGCTGATAATGACATGAATATATAAGGTGATGATTGTGATTACTAGGACGTTGTGTGTGTGGGACTGTACCAGCACTGCTCTCCAGCTCAGTGCAGATGTGGGACACCTCCTCTAGGATGCGCTCTTCCATGGAGCGTTTGCCCAGACCAAATTTTCTCAGCGTGGTCAGAGCAAAGCGCCGGTGGTCCCTCCGGCTGGAGCCATAATTGGCCAGGACGATCCCTGATCGGCACACACACATACAAACACACACAGAGCATACGTGGGTCGGGCTCACGGTCTCATGCCTGCTACTTTAAAATCAGTGCCACCCTCAGCCCAAGGGGGATTTCCTATTGGGCTAATTCCTGTTTCCTGTTGGGCTAATTCCTGGTCTCCCATGGGAGACCAGGGCTCAGATACCGCTGATGGTGCACACACACACACACACACACACACACACACACACACACACACACACACACACACACACACACACACACACACACACACACACACACACACACACACACACACACACAGTCTTGCGTTTTAGTGGTTCCAGGAGTAACTCTTGGCTGACTACTATTATTTTGTCCCTTTACAAGTTGTGTAGCACTCTGATATTAAACATTGAGTCGCAGTGTCCCTGGTTTCCATCATTATGTGAAATAACCAAAAAAAGCTCAACCTTATTCACAACATATTAGCGTGTAATAACACCATTTCTTTCCTGGATAATAAAGTGTTTCCCTTTCCCTAGAATTTTACGGTTTAGAAATAACGGAAAGCGTGGTTTTTATCCACAATTTTCACAAATTATTTTAAAACATTACACTAAATTACATAAATATTTCTGTTTATTGTCAAATTAATGAATAATTGTCTTTTGTTGAAATTTTTGAGTATTTTCTAGTCCAATTGTGGCATGATTCCGCTGTTTGTATCCGTTTGCATCAGTTTCAATGCAAGACCTTTATTTTGAAGGCGAACCACCGATTCCACTATTGTTGCTCATTGTCCTAAAACTTTAGCCTACATCACACTTAATACCCATTCAGTCAGACTGGTCTCATAGATCAGATCTAACATAGTAAATGTAGATCCGGGACTCTCAAATTAGTATGATATGTTACCTCTGGTATGGTTACATAAGACAGATACTTAAGGCAGTGATTCCCAAACGTTTTTGCTCTTTTTAAGAACTCTGTCCGGCTTTAAACTTACTCTTGAAGGTTGTTATAGTCCCATAGATTTTGTTGTAATTTTTTTGTCACGCAGATGTCACTCAGATATCACATGGATACACATTAGACATGGCAAAATTTATAGAATTATAAGAAATGTAGCTTTAAAACGGCAACATTTTCTTTGCACCCCATGACAAAATGTGTAGAATTGCAGGAAATATGCTTTAAACCTGCAAAATTCTCTCCACCAACAAGAAGGGTGTGAACAGTTTGTGTCATAAACAGTGCTTGTGCCCATAGAAATAGACGTGGTGCGCGCGCGCAGGGAGGGAGCGGCAAATTCATAACATATTGTACATTTTGCAAATTCGTAACATATATTAAATTGTAATTCGTAACATATCATACGAAATGGGTGATGGACATCCATAATACATACCATACGAAACGTAACATCATACATACTAAATGGAGTGTCTCGGATTTACTATACAGAATAATAGGAATCCGTTTACCTAACGTATATTACGGGTTGCTTGTAGAAAGCTTTATCCAAAATATTAGCTTACCTTTTTTTTTAAATTTCCAGCAGGGTTATCGTAACAGGTATCGAGAGTAGGTCTAACCCTGGCCTACAACATATAGCCCACTTTACCCTTTCCAGGTCTTTGAGAGGGTTGACAGGATCCAGCTGTAGCAGATTGCCGAGGATGGGCAGGGGACGGGGTCCTGGTGGGAAGTTTTTAGGTCGGCGGACCCTGATAAAGAGGAATAGGAGAAGGGAAAAGAAACACAACAACACGACCGACCTTAGCATCGCGACTGGGCTTCAGGAAATGTATAGGCTATTTAACGATTTAAAGATGCCGGTTGCCACCCACACAAATTGCAGACTTTGTTTTGAACACTAGTCAGCAGAGGTTTATGAGAGGGATATTTGCTGACTCGTAAATGTACAGTAAGCCTAGTTTCGTAAATACCAGATCTAGGGCAACAGTTAATGTGGGAGGTAACCTGTCTGCCCATGGGAGACAGTAGGTTTACAGCCATGATTCAGGACTTGATACAATTTTTTTGACAATTTCTTGTTTGATTTGATATTGGAACTGGGGGGGGGTCTCATTGCCAAAATTACCATTTATACCACGGATGACACGAAACATGAGCTTTTTTTGTTGCAAACATTCGAACACAAATAGAAGATTTATCCAAACCATTCAACAAAGGAACACTTAAAATGGACAACATGAATAGTTTTTTTGTTAATTTACTGTTGCGCAGTGACTTAAAATGTTAGTAAAAAAAAGTGGGCTGTTTTAATGCCGGTGGCAAGTCATTAGTAAAATAGAGGGCCTAGAGAACTGCACTGCGGTACATAGGATTCAACTCGGAAGAGAACCCCAGTTTTCATAGTGACAGTGGCCTACAGGTCAAGATTTTGGTCTCTAACAGCCCGACTACAGACCCAATCTCTTGGCGCCAGTCAGAGCTGCTGACCGGTGCAAGGCCAAAGTCCTCTGGGAGTGCATCCTGTGTGCTAACCCCAGAAACCCCTCTGCAATCGGGAGGATCCTGAAGAAAGTTGGTTGTCCAGGCTCATCTCAGAAGGTTGTGTCAGGTCCCAAGCTGACCCAGCAGGCCTTGTGTAACAGGGTTGAAATAGACATCCTCATGCTGACCACACCGCTCGCGTCGCGGGCGCGAGAATTGCAAAATAAATGTACAGATACATGTTATTCAATCATTGCACTCACACTGCTTGCGCGCGCCAACGAGCGTCTGTGTTGCCAAGCACTAAAATTGAAGTTGCTTCTATTTGTGACGCAGAACGTGATGCAAGTCCTGCCTCTCCCATCTCCTCATTGGCTTTTAGAAGCGTATACCCACGTGCCATCTCCTCATTGGTTATACCCACGTGGGTGACTGAAAGATGAACTGAGGTCGGTTGTGGTAATACACCTTAATATGAAAGTTAGTTTGCCAATCGCCATATAAAGTCCAAAGAAGAAAAAGCCTGGAATGAGGAGAGATGACTAGAAACGATTCGGTTGACCGTTTTATGTGTGGATTAATTGTCGTTGTAGAGGACCTTGTGCATTTCAGGTAAAATAACAAATCAATGTTTATATCCCAGGACAAATTAGCTAGCAACAGCAAGCTAGCTAACTAAATAGGACAAAATAGCTAGCAACTGCAAGCTAGCTAGCTAAATTGCCATAAATGTTAAATGCTTTTTGACCTGTCCCCAAATTAATATAATTGGTTCAGAGTTTGTTTTGATAGTTCAATCTACGTGTCGTGATCGTGTTTGGTGTGGGGGGGACAAAATCAATTTGCGCACTCGGACGCACACGGGTGTCCGGTTTGGGCATGGGTTAGTTGTATGAGTTTTGTCAAAATTAAGCAGCCAGTTTTTGTATGTATAGTTATGAAGCCAGCTGCTGTATTGTTCGAGTAACTGCATCCCCGTGTGTATCTGTGCGCATAATCACGCAGCATCCAGCCAAAGAGTTGTTCAACTTTGATGGAGGTATGTATCATGATCCATGCTGCACACAGTGTTTTCACTTTTAAAATGATAAACTCAGCAAAAAAAGAAATGTCCCTTTTTCAGGACCCTGTCTTTCAAAGACAATTCGTAAAAATCCAAATAACTTCACAGATCTTCATTTGTAAAGGGTTTAAACAATGTTTCCCATGCTTGTTCAATGAACCATAAACAATTAATAAACAATCACCTGTTGAACGTTCGTTAAGACACTAACAACTTACAGACAGTAGGCAATTAAGGTCACAGTTATGAAAACATAGGACACTAAAGAGGCTTTTCTACTGACTCTGAAAAACACCAAAAGAAAGATGCCCAGGGTCCCTGCTCATCTGCGTGAATGTGCCTTAGGCATGCTGCAAGGAGGCATGAGTACTGCAGATGTGGCCAGGGCAATAAATTGCAATGTCAGTACTGTGAGACGCCTAAGACAGCGCTACAGGGAGACAGGACGGACAGCTGATCGTCCTCGCAGTGGCAGACCACGTGTAACAACACCTGCACAGGATCGGTACATCCGAACATCACACCTGCAGGACAGGTACAGGATGGCAACAAAAACTGCCCGAGTTACACCAGGAACGCACAATCCCTCCATCAGTGCTCAGACTGTCCGCAATAGGCTGAGAGAGGCTGGACTAAGGGCTTATAGGCCTGTTTTAAGGCAGGTCCTCACCAGACATCACCGGCAACAACATCACCTATGGGCACAAACCCACCGTCACTGGACCAGACAGGACTGGCAAAAAGTGCTCTTCACTGACGAGTCGCAGTTTTGTCTCACCAGGGGTGACGGTCGGATTCGCGTTTATCGTCGAAGGAATGAGCGTTACACTGAGACCTGTACTCTGGAGCGTGATCGATTTGGAGGTGGAGGGTCCATCATGGTCTGGGGTGGTGTGTCACAGCATCATCGGACTGAGCTTGTTGTCATTGCAGGCAATCTCAACGCTGTGCGTTACAGGGAAGACATCCTCCTCCCTCATGTGGTACCCTTCCTGCAGGCTCATCCTGACATGACCCTCCAGCATGACAATGCCACCAGCCGTCCTGCTCGTTATGTGCGTGATTTCCTGCAAGACAGGAATGTCAGTGTTCTGCCATGGCCAGCGAAGAACCCAGATCTCAATCCCATTGAGCATGTCTGGGACCTGTTGAATCAGAGGGTGAGGGCTAGGGCCATTCTCCCCATAAATGTCCAGGAACTTGCAGGTGCCTTGGTGGAAGAGTGGGGTAACATCTCACATCAAGAACTGGCAAATCTGGTGAAGTCCATGAGGAGGAGATGCACTGCAGTACTTAATGCAGCTGGTGGCCACACCAGATACTGACTGTTACTTTTGATTTTGACCCCCCCTTTGTTCAGGGACACATTATTCCATTTCTGTTAGTCACATGTCTGTGGATCTTGTTCAGTTTATGTCTCAGTTGTTGAATCTTATGTTCATACAAATATTTACACATGATAAGTTTACTGAAAATAAACGCAGTTGACAGCGAGAGGATGTTTCTTTTTTTGCTGAGTTTATCTAGTGTGTGTTAGGCTGAAAACCATATTGTTTTATAATCAGTATCGATGTTGTTCTGTGATAGTGTTACAGAGTTGTGTCATGTATTTATCATTTTATGGACATTTATAAAATTTGCACGCTGCGTTATGCTAAAGGTTAGCTAACATTCACCTTGTACTTTCTTAGCTAATGAGGCTGGTCACCTCTTGAAGTGTAAATTTATTTTTATTTTATGTTGTTTCACATCACTCAGATTGCATGTTGGTTTTGCAGTTGTGCTGAAGTTTACACGGTGTTGTGTATGTTTTCGCAGGTACGTGCTCCCAAATTATATGGAATAATGATATGTTACTGTACACGGGTGATTTGTTATGGCAGTCAGACAGAGTCATAAGTTGAGCGCTCCTCTGTAGCCATGTTGTTATACAGTCGTGGCCAAGAGTTTTGAGAATGACACAAATATTAATTTTCACAAAGTCTGCTGCCTCAGATTTAATGATGGCAATTTGCATATACTCCAGAATGTTAAGAAGGGTGATCAGATGAATTGCAATGAATTGAAAAGTCCCTCTTTGCCATGCAAATGAACTGAAATCCCCCAAAACATTTCCACTGCATTTCAGCCCTGCCACAAAAGGACCAGCTGACATCATGTCAGTGATTCTCTCATTAACACAGGTGTGAGTGTTGACGAGGACAAGGCTGGAGATCACTCTGTCATGCTGATTGAGTTCGAATAACAGACTGGAAACTTCAAAAGGAGGGCGGTGCTTGGAATCATTGTTCTTCCTCTGCAATCATGGTTGCCTGCAAGGAAACACGTGCCGTCATCATTGCTTTGCACAAAAAGGGCTTCACAGGCAAGGATATTGCTGCCAGTAAGATTGCACCTAAATCAACCATTTATCGGATCATCAAGAACTTCAAGGAGAGCGGTTCAATTGTTGTGAAGAAGGCTTCAGGGTGCCCAAGAAAGTCCAGGACCGTCTCCTAAAGTTGATTCAGCTGTGGGATCGGGGCACCACCAGTACAGAGCTTGCTCAGGAATGGCAGCAGGCAGGTGTGAGTGCATCTGCACGCACAGTGAGGCGAATACTTTTGGAGGATGGCCTGGTGTCAAGAAGGGCAGCAAAGAAGCCACTTCCCTCCAGGAAAAACATCAGGGACAGACTGATATTATGCAAAAGGTACAGGGATTAGACTGCTGAGGACTGGGGTAAAGTCATTTTCTCTGCTGAATCCCCTTTCCGATTGTTTGGGGCATCCAGAAAAAAGCTTGTCCGGAGAAGACAAGGTGAGCGCTACCATCAGTCCTGTGTCATGCCAAGTAAAGCATCCTGAGACCATTCAAGGGAGTGGGCTCACTCACAATTTTGCCTAAGAACACAGCCATGAATAAAGAATGGTACCAACACATCCTCTGAGAGCAACTTCTCCCAACCATCCAGGAACAGTTTGGTGACAAACAATGCCTTTTCCAGCATGATGGAGCACCTTGCCATAAGGCAAAAGTGATAACTAAGTGGCACGGGGAACAAAACATCAATATTTTGGGTCCATGGCCAGGAAACTCGCCAGACCTTAATCCCATTGAGAACTTGTGGTCAATCCTCAAGAGGCGGGTGACAAACAAAAACCCACAAATCCTGACAAACTCCAAGCATTGATTATGCAAGAATGGGCTGCCATCAGTCAGGATGTGGCCCAGAAGTAAATTGACAGCATGCCAGGGCGGATTGCAGAGGTCTTGAAAAAGAAGGGTCAACACTGCAAATATTGACTCTTTGCATCAACTTCATGTCATTGTCAATAAAAGCCTTTGACACTTATGAAATGCTTGTAATTATACTTCATTATTCCATAGTAACATCTGACAAAAATATCTAAAGACACTGAAGCAGCATACTTTGGGAAAATGAAAATTTGTGTCATTCTCAAAACGTTTGGCCATGACTGTACAGTTGAAGTCGGAAGTTTACATACACCTTAGCCAAATACATTTAAACTCAGTTTTTCACAATTCCTGACATTTAATCCTAGTAAAAATTCCCTGTCTTAGGTCCGTTAGGATCACCACTTTATTTTAAGAATGTGAAATGTCAGAATAATAGGAGAAAGAATGATTTATTTCAGCTTTTATTCTTTCATCACATTCCCAATGTAACGGCTTTCTTCTGTGGACGAAGGATCGGACCAAAGCGCAGCGTAGTTAGTGTTCATCATGACTTTAATTAAGACAATAAACGTGAACACTACAAAATACGAAAACAACAAATGTGGCAAAACCGAAACAGTCCTATCTGGTGCATAGAACACAAAGACAGAAGACAACCACCCACAAAAACCCAACACAAAACAGGCTACCTAAATATGGTTCCCAATCAGAGACAATGACTAACACCTGCCTCTGATTGAGAACCATATCAGGCCAAACATAGAAACGGAAAACTAGACACACAACATAGAATGCCCACTCAGCTCACGTCCTGACCAACACTAAAACAAAGAAAACACAAAAGAACTATGGTCAGCACGTGACACCCAATTAGTATTTGGTAGCATTGGCTTTAAATTGTTTAACTTGGGTCAAACATTTCGGGAAGCCTTTCACAAGCTTCCAACAATAAGTTGGGTGAAATTTGCCCCATCCCTCCTGACCGAGCTGGTGTAACTGAGTTAGGTTTTGTAGGCCTCCTTGCTCGCAAACGCTTTTTCAGTTCTGCCTAAAAAAATTATTTGGGATTGAGGTCAGGGCTTTGTGGCCACTCCAATACCTTGACTTTGTTGTCCTTAATTAAGCCATTTTGCCACAACTTTGGAAGTGTGCTTGGGGTCATTGTCCATCTCGAAGACCCATTTGTGACCAAGCTTTAACTTCCTGACTGATGTCTTGAGATGTTGCTTCAATATATCCACATAATTTTCCTTTCCTCATGATGCCATCTATTTTATGAAGTGCACCAGTCCCTCCTGCAGCAAAGCACCCCCACAACATGATGCTATCACCCCCGTGCTTCACGGTTGGGATGGTGTTCTTCGGCTTGCAAGTATCCCCCTTTTTCCTCCAAACATAATGATGGTCATTATGGCCAAACAGTTCTATTTTTGTTTCATCAGACCAGAGAACATTTCTTCAAAAAGTACGATCTTTGTCCCCATGTGCATTTGCAAACCGTAGTCTGGCTTTTTTATGGCGGTTTTGGAGCTGTGGCTTCTTCCTTGCTGAGCGGCCTTTCAGGTTATGTTGATATAGGACTCGTTTTACTGTGGATATAGGTACTTTTGAACCTGTTTCCTCCAGCATCTTCACAAGGTCCTTTGCTGTTGTTCTTGGATTGATTTGCACTTTGCGCACCAAAGTACCTTCATCTCTAGGAGACAGATCTCTGCTCCTTCCTGAGCAGTATGACGGCTGCATGGTCCCATGGTGTTTATACTTGCGTACTATTGTTTGTACAGATGAACGTGGTACCTTCAGGCGTTTGGAAATTGCTCCCATGGATGAACCAGACTTGTGAAGGTCTACAATTTTTTTTCTGAGGTCTTGGCCGATTTCTTTTGATTTTCCCATGATGTCAAGCAAAGAGGCACTGAATTTGAAGGTAGGTCTTGAACTACGTCCACAGGTACACCTCCAATTGACTCAAATGGGGCGGCAGGTAGCCTAGTGGTTGGACTAGTAACCGAAAGGTTGCAAGATCGAATCCCCGAGCTGACAAGGTAAACATCTGTTGTTCTGCCCCTGAACAAGGCAGTTAACCCACTGTTCCTAGGCTGTCATTGAAATAAGAATGTGTTCTTAACTGACTTGCCTAGTAAAATAAATTAGCCTATAAGAAGCTTCTAAAGCCATGACACCATTTTCTGGAATTTTCCAAGCTGTTTAAAGGCACCGTCAACTTCTGACCCACTAGAATTGTAATACAGTTATAAGTGAAATCCCGTTATAAGTGAAATAATCTGTCTGTAAACAATTGTTGGAAAAATGTCTTGTGTCATGCACAAAGTAGATGTCGTAAACTATACTTTGTTAACAAGAAATTTGTGGAGTGGTTGAAAAACGAGTTTTAATGACTCCAACCTTAGTGTATGTAAACTTCCGACAAAGTTATACATTAAATGTAATAATGTATAAAATGTATATTATAAATAGATATTTAACTTTTCTAAAATGATTACAGATCCATCCGATGAGTTGTTAAACTTTGATGGAGATTTCATGGTGGGTTTGCAGTTGTGCTGAAGTTTACACAGTGTTGTGTATGTATTCGCAGAATAAACCGTGAACGAGAGCAGTACTGTGTCCATTATCGATGAGCCATACAAGACCCGTTACACTTGCAGTGTCCAGACCTGTCCCAGAGTGCTGTGCAGTATGTGGAGGCCAGTGCCAATGCCAGTCAGGTGTCTGGGTACCTTTGCTGCCCCCTGACATGGGAGCGGTTGAAGGATAGTCATCCCGTCAATCAGGAAGTGAGCCAGCTCAAGAGACCTCAACTGTCACTCCCTGAGCTAAATCTGTGCAGCATGTGGAGGCCAGTGCCAAAGTTGTCAGGTGTCTGTGTACCTTTCCTGGAAGCGGCTGAGGGATAGTCTCGATCAGGAACTGAGAAAGTCAAAGAGGCCTCGACTGAAGCAGCAGCGAGAGGCCTGCTGGTATGTCAGATAAGGCGTTTGGCAGCAAGGGGCGCAAGAGAGCATATAGCCAGAGTGAAGAAGGATGAGACCCCAGATCGCAAGAAAGACGAGGGACCATAGTCACTGATATTCACCCATTCATATGCACACATCAGGGTTGGGCTCAATTCCATTTCAATTCAGTCAAATCAGAAAGTAAGCTGAAATCCCAGTTTCCATTAAAACAATTTCTTAAAGCAAGGCATTGAGAAGTATTGGAACGGGAAGTGGAAAGTCACTTCATTTCCTAAATTGAGAGAAATTAAAAGGAATTGACTCCAACCCTGGCACACGTATACAAAGGCACACACACACACACACACACATAAATATTTTTGTAATAAATATTTTAATTAGCAAACAATCAGTCAGTGATGTGTTTTTATTCACCAGTTATATTTGAGTTAAAGTAAACATCTGTCAGTATAGACTGCACTGTACGTCAAACTGCCCATGCCCTGATAGGAATAGAGAGGATGGTACAATACTACCTCTGAATGTAGTGACTACATGTGTAAAACAGGTAAATGTAGCTTTCATTTAAATCAAAAAGCAAATATATCACACAAAAAAAAGAGATTATGAAATGATCCTCATCCATTCAAATGGATTGTTAAAGGCTCTTTGACATTCAATGTCAGACACAAGTCAGCAGGTTGCAGTGTCAAATGAAAAAGAAAGACAACAACTCAAAATAAGGTAACTACAGTATGTTTATAGTACCTTTTATATTTTTATTCTCTCCCTTATATTAATTTGCTTAACTAGTTCATCAGGTTTGGAAAAAGAAAACGGCGACCTGCCATTGCAACACTACTCTATGTTGCACACATATTATATATAGTTATTTTGCAATCGTTTGCAATTGTTTACAATCTGTTACTTAACTTGGAACAAAATGTCGGTTGAAGGTTAACATAGGCAACACTTTTCAGCTGTTAAATATATTGGCATGATGCTCTACTCAACAGTGTTGTTGTTTACATTTGAATATTCAGCAGACTCTCTTTGTTAAGTGCCTTGCTCAAGCGTTCATCAACAGATATTTCACCTAGTCGGCTCGGGGATTCGAAACAGCAATCTTTCGGTAACAGGTGTTGTGCCGAAAATCTCCCCCCTGTCAGAATCCCCCGAAGGACAGTGTCACTCACACACCTATTCACTTGGGCCTTCTCCCTGGGGCCTTCCTGACCTCCAGGCAGCCCTCCATTGACCTGGTGACCTCTGACTTCTGGCCTCCAGGCCTACACTCCCTGCCCGCCTGCCTGCCCTCTCCCTGGGCCTGAGAGTGTATAGCTTACTCCCTCGAACTACAGACCTCCAGGCCTCCACACCTACTCTCCCTACCCAGTCAACACCCTTCTCCCTTGGCCTTAGAGTATAACTTACACCCTGGAATTACTAAAACGTCTATAGTCCCGCTGTCAGGAACCACGTGCACCTGGTAACCCGAAACAGGCTCTGTGCACCTGGTGACCCACCCACTTTTTTCCCTACTCCAACCTCCACAGCCTGGGTTCCCCACAAACATGCAGTGCGCATCAGGAGAGGGGTGGCACTCCAACCCCGTCACTATCGGCTCTACTCACCTGCCAAAAGAGGCTATCCCGGGCCAACCCGAAGACCCGCGCCACTACGGTATCATTACGTTTAGGGGGGATTTGGACTTAGAGGCGTTCAGTCATAATCCCACAGATGGTAGCTTCGCACCATTAGCTCCTCAGTCAAGCACATACACCACATTTCTGAACCTGCGGTTCCTCTCGTACTGAGCAGGATTCCTACATGTGGGTACGCTCCTTTTGAATTTCATCAAGTTGACATTCAGTGATCCATGCCCAGTGGGAACCTATGCTTCTTCTGTTTGTTTTAGGGGTCCACAGCAAATCAATGGTACTACCCACATCAGATGTAGGCCTCCCTCCCCAGACAAGCTGGAGATACCTCTCCCCACTTCGTAGGGCATGAGCCAGATACATGCAATACCCTATCACTGCAGGGCCAATGGGTTTAGTCTCCGCCTCGAGTGTAGGGAGCGTTGAGGAGACCTCCCCACCTACAATGTGTGGTGTCCCGCACTCAGGCAAGCCTGAGGCCTGGTAGTGTCAGCAAATGTTAAGGCGACCCGCCGGAGACCCCCCAGCGAACGTAGCTGGGGAGATCCGCGAGAAGGGCCCAGCATGTGTCCAAAGTTGCCACGCCAACCGTCGGAACCAACCCCCCACCGGCCCGCCGACAGACACAACCTTGACAAACCTCCGCACGCTGCCCCTTGCGAGACCACACACGAGAGACCGCGACATGGTGCGCATAACGAACTTCCAACGGTGGCGAGAGGAGGGCGACGGAGCGACTGCTCCCCCAGCTGCGGCTCAAGGCCCGCTTCGCACCACAGCCTGACCGACCCAGCCCTTAGAGCCAATCCTTATCCCGAAGTTACAGATCTGACTTTTTATTTTTTTATTTCACCTTTATTTAACCAGGTAGGCTAGTTGAGAACAAGTTCTATATAGAACAAGTTCTATAGAAAAAGTCTATATACAGTGTGTGCAAATGAGGTGGGATAAGGGAGGAAAGGCAATAAATAGGCCATAGTGGCGAAATAATTACAATATAGCAATTAAACACTGGAGTGATAGATGTGCAGAAGATGAATGTGCAAGTAGAGATACTGGGGTGCAAAGAAGCAAAATAAATAAATAACAGTATGGGGATGAGGTAGATGGATGGGCTATTTACAGATGGGCTATGTACAGGTGCAGTGATCTGTGAGCTGCTCTGACAGCTGGTGCTTAAAGTTAGTGAGGGAGATATGAGTCTCCAGCTTCAGTGATTTTTGCAGTTCGTTCCAGTCATTGGCAGCAGAGAAATGGAAAGAAAGGCGGCCAAAGGAGGAATTGGCTTTGGGGGTGACCAGTGAAATATACCTGCTGGAGCGCATGCTACGGATGGGTGCTGCTATAGTGACCAGTGAGCTGAGATAAGGCGGGCTTTACCTAGCAAAGACTTATAGATGACCTGGAGCCAGTGGGTTTGGCGATGAATATGAAGTGAGGGCCAGCCAATGAGAGCATACAGGTCGCAGTGGTGGGTGGTGTATGGGGCTTTGGTGAAAAAACGGATGGCACTGTAATAGACTGCATCCAATTTGCTGAGTAGAGGCCTTACCTACATTGTTATAACATGCCAGAGGCTGTTCACCTTGGAGACCTGTTGCAGATATGGGTATGGCTCAGCTTGAGATTTTACACCCTCTCCCCCGGATTTTCAATGGCCAGCGAGAGCTCACCGGACACTGTCGGAACCACGCTTTCCAGGGCTTGGGCCCCTCTCTCGGGGTGAACCCATTCCAGGGCGCCCTGCCCTTCACAAAGAAAAGAGAACTCTCCATGGGGCTCCCACCAGCTTCTCCGGGATCGGTCGCTTTTCCGCACTGGACGCCTCGCGGCGCCCGTCTCTGCTAGTCCGTGGTAATTCTGAAAGTAATTTGAGGTCAGTAGGTCACATGAGGTGTGCAATGTGTAGGGTGTGCAATGTGCAGGCCCACTGATTGTACATTCTGAACCTTGTTTGAGGTCAGTAGGTCACATGACCAAGGAGCTATTGAAATGCTAAAGTTAACAAAATTTATGTAAAATCGTGTGAGATGAAAATGGACAAACTTAAGGGTGTGCAATATAGAACGGTAGCCAGTGGACATTCTGAACCTTGTTTGAGGTCAATAGGTCATATGACCAAGGAGCTTTTGAAATTAGAAACATTGATAAACATTGAAAATTTATGTCAATTTGCGTGAGATGAAAATGGACAAACTAAAGGGTGTGCAATGTGTAGGCCCACTGATTGTACATTCTGAACCTTGTTAGATGTCAGTAGGTCATATGATCAAGGAGCTATGGAAATTTGAATGTAAAAAAAGCGTGTACTTTGTTTACGCTCCCTAACTAATTCAACTAGGAATACAAAATGCCGCTCACATTTCCATATGTTTATTCGCTTTGGAAAGCAAATTAATGTCCAAATCTTGAAAATAAGACATGTGCATTGTTGTGCGCAATTTTTCCAACATCATGACACTTATTAGGAGTCTGTGGCTCAAGTGGATTGAAGGTTATTGAGGTTTGAAAGCGTGAATATCCGTCGAATATCCAATCTGAAACTGATTTTACCTCGGTGGAAAGCTGCACGTGAGGCAGGCAACCCCGCACAAGAGTGTCCCATGCAAATTTCTCTGCTTTCTCCAACTCCACCCTCCCTTTATATTGTCTTTTGCTACCGCCGATTCATTCCGTTATTGTGCGCCCTGAGGTGTGCACCGCATCGGAACCGCTTTGGCGAACTGGGTAGCCAAGCATATAGGTCAAAACTAATAAAAGTTCTGGGCATAGCCGTATTTAAACATGGATCTTCATCAACGAGGTTGGTTAGGATGGGCAACTCTGTTTGCCATTGCGTTATCAGTGAACAGTTTGAGCAAACGCGACATGTTTGATTATGGAGAGCAAGCTGGAGACCAACTGTTGGATCAGGGGACCGACCAAACTCAAGCACTTATTTTGAACCAGTCAATGTTCTTCTTCGATGCCGCATATGACACTGTTTATGTGAGTATAATTAGGTTTTATGCACATGCGAAAATAGTAGCTTAATTATACGCGAGAATAGCTGCAAAATATATCAATGGCAAACATGCACAGAGAACCCCTTCCTATGCATCCATTGTGATAGGCTATTTTATCCATGAAAGATAGCTAGCAAAACAATTACATCCTATGTTCTCAATTAGTTTACCATCTCATGCATGTGCCACATTTCACATCATTCAAAATCTGTTCACAAGTACTCTTTGATGATAATCACATTAGCATAAATTGCTCAAATTGCATGAATTGGGGGGATGAAAGGCCATGTGGAATGTTGCTGGGAGGGTTTGGAATGTCAGTCAGTTCATTATGTGACTGATAAGGCTATCAATGCCCACCTTCATAAACAATGGCTTGGCTTTGTGCCTCCTTATACTGTAGAATATCACATTCCAACAAATCATGTGGTGATGGTTGATAGAGAATGATACATTCATTGATCCACACATGTCTTTAGTTTAGAATGGTTCAGATCTTCCCAAGCGCCTGAAAGTTGCCCAAAATGTCACATTGGCAATTGTCACCCCTGTCGTCCCCAAATGTCCATCTCTCTCTCTCTCTCTCTCTCTCTCTCGCTCTCTCAATTCAATTCAATTCAAGGGCTTTATTGGCATGGGAAACATATGTTAACATTGCCAAAGCAAGTGAAGTAGATAATAAACAAAAGTGCAATAAACAATAAAAATGAACAGTAAACATTACACTCACAGAAGTTCCAAGCTCTCTCTCTCTCCTACATCTTTGTATGATGTATCTACTGCATTATAAATGAATTCCCCCTTTAGCTATGGACCCCAGACAGTGCAGTGTAAGGGTTAATTAACCCAAACAATGACTAGTCTGTTCATTAAAAAGCACTGAGCCCCATTGTTGAAGATTGACAAAACATTAAACCCAGAAGGTCCAGGTAAACTCACCCTATGCCCCATTAGAAAGCTTTGTCTGTGACGTGACCCGCCTTTTGTCGGATCAAAAGACAGAGACGGCACAGAGAACTGATGAGGTCCCCACACAGCAGGACTATTGTGTGATTTATCTCCAAAGAGGCTACAGATTTAGATTTTTGATTTTATTTGGATCTCTTTTAGTCCCCATTTGGACTAATCTTCCAAGAGTCCTTAAACAGAGTGACCTTAAAGCTCAGACACACCGGTATGATTGTCAAACGTTTGTCTGCCGACTGTACTTAGCACCTCTGAATAGTGTCGGTAGTCAATCTCTTTTGTGTTCACACAGCAAAGACCTTGGAAGGTGTCAGCCACACAGCCTTGTTAAAATACTCCAAACCAGAAGGTGGCAGTAGCGTTGCTTGGCAATGCATATCCATGTGTATTGCTTATGGCCTATATTTGAAGCTGCTGTATCTGCGCTAATGTTGCCAGATAACTACAGTACCTGGCAAGATGACGAAGAAACTATTTAATTCACTCTCCATAATCGCATACTGCCAGTGCCAGCCCATAGCAAAATGTTTAGCTAGCTAGATAACATTAGCATATACGCTAGCTAGTACAACATAGCTAGCTAGCTAAGGACACTGCACCAACTTTTATTTTAAACAGGTGGATCAGCTTAATATTGCGGAAAGATTGTTGCTTCCATCAATGTAATTATCTGCATAATTTCCAATCCCACATATATTTTGGGGGTAAAACTATATATCCATATACATACACGTATGCATACATATACACATATATACATACACATACCTATATAGATATACATACTTTTTTAAGAATATACCTTTATTATTCCCCGCAAACCCTACCACCCTTCCCCCAATTGGAGTAAATTAATAAACACTTAGGCTTCTACCTTCAGTTTATACATCTTATACACATTTTACAGACACAATCTATTTTACAATAGTTATATTTTCTTTGTTTTTAGTCCTTCCTCTATTTCTGATGTCCATCCCATTTGATTTATATTTGTAACTGTGCTATTTCACAAAATTTCTGAACCTATATACATTTTACAGATCCCGTATGTTTTACATTGGTTATCTTGTTATTAGTCCCAGCCTTCAGCTCCATTCAACCCCTCCCATCTATCTCTCAACATCATCCATTTTGGATTTCTATTTGCCATATATTTTTTCAACTGTGCTGTGATGTTTCACAAAAGTACTGAACCTTTCTATTCTCATAGCTTCTACAGATTGTAAATTAAAAATAAACATTTTTGCTAAAATAATTATTATATTATTGATTGATTGACTATGGCTTTTCAAATCACCCAGTATTGCTATCTGCAGCGTTAGTTCTAGGCAAATGTTGCAATTCTTCAGCCATTCCTGGACCTGTGACCAAAAACGAGCTACATATGGACAATACCAAAATAAATGATCTAATGACTCTACTTCCTCACAGCAAAATCTGCAGAGCTGGGAAGATTGTATCCCCCATATATATAACATTCTATTGGTTGCAAGAATTTTGTATAATCATTTAAATAGAAAAATTCAAAGTTTTGAATCCGGCATTGTTTTGCATATCAATTCATAAACAATGTGCCATGGAATGGGTACATCGAAAATCTCTTCCCAACTATTTTGCAATTTATATGGCATAGCTGTCAGTTTTTTGTTTCTTAAATGAAATTGGTATATGTTTTTATTTATCACACTTTTCTTTAACCTTTTATGTTCTTTAATACAGGGCCGACATACAAGTTCCTTACTTTTTTCCCCTTCTACTTGCCTCTTCCATTTTTGTGGTAATGCTGCAATTAATTGGTTGTAATTTTGGGTAGAGCAGACATTTCCATATGTCTGTGTTAGCTGCATGTGTGACATAACTCCACCAGTCCTATTTATGATACCATTCACTAAAATTATACGTATTTTAAAAATTTCTTCGATTTTTTTTTTTTTTTTATCAATTAGTATATTTGAGTTTAACCACAATATTTGTTGTATTATTTGTTCTGTCTTTTCAGGTGGATTAAACTGAAATTGCAACCAACTTTCTAAGGCTTTCTAAGGATATTTTGGAGATTATTTCCTTTCAAACAACCGAAAGTGAGCATGTGTAATCTGAATAAAGGGAAAAGGCCATTCTTGAACATAGGATGAGACATTCCTACCAGTTTACTAGAGAACCAGTTTTGATTTAAGTATACCTTTTGTATGACTGATACCTGTAGTAAGATGTCTAATGCTTTAATATTTAATCATTTCTGCCCTCCGGATTCATATTCGTTATATAAATAGGCCCTTTTAATTTTCTCTGGCTTGCCGTTCCAAATAAAATTGAATATATTTTGTTCATATAATTTTAAAAAGCAGGTCACTAGGTGCAAAACCATAAGCAAATAGGTAAACTGTGATATGATTAAAGAGTTAATCAGGGTGATTTTTCCACAAATAGACAGGTATTTTCCTTTCCATGGTTGCAAGATCTTATCTATTTTTGCTAACTTTCTATAAAAATGTATTGGAGTGAGATCATTTCATTCTTTTGGGATTTGTATACCAAGTATGTCCACATCTCTGTCAGACCATTTAATTGGTAAACTACACGGTAATGTAAAATGTTCATTTTTTTAGTGATCCAATACGTAATATATTAATTATATTAATTAATTATCATAATTTGGTTTTAATCCAGAGAGGATAGCAAAAGTATCTAGTTCCTCTATGAGGCCGTGGAGAGATTCTAATTGTGGTTTTAAAAGAAAACATGAATCATCAGCGTACATTGACACCTTCGTTTTTAAGCCACAGATTTCTAATCCCTTAATATTATTGTTTTATCTAATTTTAACAGCTAACATTTCGATGGCAATAATAAATAGATATGCTGATGGTGGACAACCTTGTTTTGCTCATCTAGATAGTTTAAAACCTTCTGAGATGTAGCCATTATTTATTATTTTATACCTATACATAACTTTAACCCATTTTATAAGAGAGGGCATTTATATATAAACTCCAGTTAAACTTTATCAAAAGCCTTTTCAAAATCAGCTATGAAAACCAGGCCTGGTGTCCCCGATATTTCATAGTATTCTATTGTTTCCAGTACTTGTCTTATATTATCGCCAATGTATCGACCATGTAAAAAAACCTGTCTGATTAGGATGAATAATATCTAATACTTTTTAAAATTCTATGCACCAAGCATTTTGCGAAGCATTTTGCTAGAATTTTTGCGTCACAACACTGAAGTGTAAGAGGTCTCCAATTTTTTAAATGGACTGGATCTTTATATATACCACTTGGGTCTTGTTTCAGTAATAATGATATCAGACCTTCTTGTTGCGTGTCTGATAATCTACCATTTATATAGGAGTGGTTAAAACATGCTAATAAAGATCCTCTGAGTATATCAAAAAAAGTTTTGTATACTTCCACTGGTATGCCATCCAGCCCTGGAGTTTTCCCAGTGCACTGCACTAACTTGGCAGCTAACACAGGCAGCTGTTTCATGGAAACTAGCTAATACATTGTGATTTAATTATAATGTCAATACTAGCTACAGTGGTTAGCTAGCTTGGAGGAAGTATTTAGTGTTGTATGCATTGCGTCTATGCACTTAGCTAGCTACCATCCCATAGCCTACATTGCATATGAAATGTGACTGGCTCATCCTGTCACGATCGTCTTGATATGAGTGAGAGGACCAAGGCGCAGCATTATATGAATACATCTTCTTTTTATTTATACGAAGACGGAACACGAAACACTTATTCAAACTAACAAAACAACAAACGACCGTGAAACTACAAACGCAAGTGCACACACAAACTACTTACGTTCGACATAGACTAGACATGTACAATGACCCACAACAGCTAAAGCCTATGGTTGTCTTAAATATGGCTCCCAATCAGAGACAACAGTAACCAGCTGTCTCTAATTGGGAACCCATTCAGGCAACCATAGATTTTCCTAGACAACTACACACAACATTAAACCATCTATACACCTTAACCCTCTAAACCAGGGGTGTCAAACTCATTCCACTGAGGGCCTAGTGTCTGCAGGTTTTTGGTTTTTCCTTTCAATAAAGCCCTAGACAACCAGGTGTGGGGAGTTCCTAACTAATTAGTGATGTTAATTCATCAATCAAGTACAAGGGAGGAGCGAAAACCCGCAGACACTCGGCCCCCCGTGGAATGAGTTTGACACCTGTGCTCTAAACCATACAACCCCCTAGACAATACAAAAACACATACTTCATGATGTCACACCCTGACCTGACTAAAATAATAATGAACACAAAGATAACTAAGGCCAGGGTGTGACACATCCCTGGATGTACGGAGAAAAAAGCTGGATGAGAGAATGCAAAGAGTGTGCAAAGCTGTCATCAAGGCAAAGGGTGGCTACTTTGAAGAATCTCAAATATAAAATATATTTTGATTTGTTTAACACTTTTTGGGTTACTACATGATTCCATGTGTTATTTAAAAGTTGTGATGTCTTCACTATTGTTCTACAATGTAGAAAATAGTAAAAATAAAGAAAAACCCTTGAATGACTAGGTGTGATCAATTTGAAAATGTCCTTGAAAAACAAGGACATTTCTAAGTGAACGGCAGTGTATATATTATTATTTTGTTGATCGCAATGGAACTATGCATTGCATGTTTTTTTCTGTTTTGATCTCATTTCCTTCTAACCCCCCCCCCCCCCCCCCCACAAAAAAGCCAGAATGTTTCAATGCGTGACAGCAAACGGATGAATATATTTTGCAAATGTTGTATGGTCACTGGTGTGAGTTTGTTTAAGATAAATCAGAGTGGCGTTTCCTGCTTGCACATCACCATCGCGGTCTGTTGCGTGTCATCTGTAAGATTCCGCAACGACCTCTAAGGTCTGCTTTCCTCCCACCAATCTCTGCTCCCACACCCCCTTGTGCATGTGGGATTTCCCCTTCACTCTCAATCGCAGTCTGTCGAGCTTCAGCAAATGCCGAGAGCTACCCCTCCCTCCATCCTTCGCTCCCTCTCTCCCCCGGTTTGTTCCCTCTTTCCCTTTCTCCCTCCTCTGATGCACAGGTCGAGGCTGTGTTGCTCTAGTCAGTGCCTCTCCAGCTGTCCCAGCAGCTGTCTTTGAAATTGCCCCCCTACACCACACACACACACACACACACACACACACACACACACACACACACACACACACACACACACACACACACACACACACCTCCAGGAGGGAATGTTTAGATGTTGGCAGAGGGGTAGAGGGTGGATATGTATGTGTGAGTGGGGGGTTGCGGAGTTTAATTCGTTCAGTGCTCTGTAGGAGTGGGAGAAGAGTGTGTTTGTCAGTTAGTGTGTTTGTTCAGGAAGAAAAACAAATATTTTGGTGTTTTTTGACTTGTTATATTCTGGGTGTTATAGTGCATTGAGATGGTCAATGTTGATTCTCTAACTCAGTGAACTTCTGACTAACTATATAATGGCAAGCATTTCGCTACACTAGCAATAACATTTGCTGACCATGTGAATGTGACCAATAAAATTTGATTTTGACACTTTCCTAATATTGAGTTGCACCCCCCTTTTTTGCCCTCAGGACAGCCTCAATTCATTGGGGCATGGACTCTATAAGGTGTCGTAAGCGTTCCACAGGGATGCTGGCCCATGTTGACTCCAATGATTCTCGCAGTTGTGTCAAGTTGGTTGGATGTCCTTCGGGTGGTGGACCATTCTTGATACACACGGGAAACTGTTGAGCGTGAAAAATCCAGCAGCGTTGCAGTCCTTGACACAAACCAGTGCACCTGGCATCTACTACCATACGCCTCTGAATGGCACACATACACAATCCATGTCTTAATTGTCTCAAGGCTTTAACCTGTCTCCTCACCTTTACCTACACTGATTTAAGTGGATTTAACAAGTGACATCAATAAGGGATCATAGCCTTCACCTGGATCCACCTGGTCAGTCTATGTCATGGAAAGAGGAGGTGTTCTTAATGTTTTGTACACTCAGTGCATATTTAAGTGCGCCTTATTTAATATATCAGGCTTTTAAAATGCAATATTGGTGCACAATTTCTACTTAAAATATCAAATGTATGCAAAAGGCACTCTATTCGTGGAATGACCCAGGTAGTCATTTTTCAGTGGGAATCTTAAGGATTTATCCACGAACAATGCCATTATTAGACTAACACATCTGTAAAGCTGGACAGGAGGCAAGACTGCTTGGTTCGCTCTCTCTCTCTCTCTCTCTCTCTCTCTCTCTCTCTCTCTCTCTCTCTCTCTCTCTCTCTCTCTCTCTCTATATCTCTTTCTGTCTAAGAAAACAAGTAGTTGGTTTGTCTTCTCACTTCCTCCTCTCTATATCTATCTATCTATCTATCTATCTCTCTCTCTCTCTTTCTAAGAAAACAAGTAGTTGGTTCATCTTCTCTCTTTCTCTCTCTCTCTCTATCTCTCTCTCTGTCTCTCTGTCTCTCTCTCTCTCTGCTTGTCTTTCCCCTCAACTGATAATTATGATCCCAAGTGTCTGTATGATGTAACCAAGGTGCTGTTCCTGTTCGTGCCTCTCAGGAAAGCTTTAGAGCCTTTACAGCGTTCTTTGCATAACTTTACAGCCTTGAACTTCACAGTTTTCTCTTGGGTGCGCTCTTCCAGACCCAGAGTAAACCTATATTCCTGGACTAAAAAGTCATTTTCTAAGCCCACGTATCCAGATTAAGCCCACTTCTGGATTCTGAAAGCCTACTCAGGGGAGAATGTCAGATTCTCTATTGAGCAGGCTTTCAAAATCCAGGAGTGGCTTAATTTGGGTACATGGAAAGGGTCTCCTAAAGTGATATTGGTAATGCCTACGGTCGGCTTTAGTTTGATGTCCAAGACCATAACCGAAACAAAGAGAAGGGCTTCCTGTCTTTTCAACCCCTGGAGGACTTTAAGCCAAATTCTTGTCACATTGCAGCCAAGCGACTCCTGCACTACAGGCATTTTCTTCAAGTCAAATACCTGCTGTGAGGGCAGCTATTCACCCAGATGCTTTTGTCATTCATGCGTTCCTTTGGATGAAGTGTCGTTTAGAGACGAGAGCCAAGGGCTGAGCCTGAGAGCCTGAAACAGATGTAGTACTGTAGTCTAGATTCTCCTTTGGTCCAAGCCAAAGGCTATCGCCAGATAATAATAATAATATATGGTATTTAGCAAACGCTTTATTCCAAAGCGACTTACGGTCATGTGTGGATACAAGTCTCATGTATTTAAATCAACGGTGTTTAGCCTAAAGACAAATATTTCAAATATTATCTGAAATCTTTCAAATAGTTTAGCCAGCTAAATCCCTCCGGCTTTTCAAATTCATTCAACCGGATGGGAGAATGGACTTAACATTGGTTTAGTTCCGCTATTTCTCCTTGTGCCGTAAGTAGTTGTTATCCGCGTTTTCTCCAGGTAGTTCCACTCTCTCTAAAGAGAGCAAGCTAAATTCACAAGTAATTCCAGCTAGACCTAGGCTCAAATATTCTAAGTCTGTCAAGAACTATGTGTGTTTGCTTGCACTTGCCAGGTGCCCTTTTGAGACTTATCAATTAGTTCCATTGTGCCAGGCAAGTTCAGTCAAGCACAGCTAAACTATTTGAAAGATTTCAAATTCTATTTGAGCTATTTTTCTTTAGGCTAAACACAGTTGATTTAAATACACGAGACTTGTCAGATGTGATTTGCGTCCCATTGCTTCTTCCGTTGTAGCAAAGGCACCCGAGGCTTATGGCTTTGTTGGCTGGTAGCTAGTATAAAGTATAGACCATATATTGTGTTCCCTACAGGTTATTGAAAAGAGTAGAAGCTCTGAACTATCCATTCAGACCCCAGTCTTACCTACAGGTTATGGGAATTGTGCTCTTTTAGTATTTCTCCACTAGATAATTGTATGTGTGGGGTACAGAGATGAGGTAGTCATTCAAAAATCATGTTAAACACTATTATTTTACACAGTGAGTCCATGCAACTTATTATTTGACTTGTTAAGCTCATTTTTTACTCCTGAACGTATTTATGTTTGCAATAATAAAGGGGTTGAATACTTATTGACTCAAGACATTTCAGGTTTCATTTTAAATTCATTTGTAAAAAATGTATTAAAACATAATTACACTTTGACATTATGGAGTATTGTGTGTAGGCCAGTGACACAAAATCTATTTTAAATACAGGCTGTAACACAACTGTAAAAAGTCAAGGGGTGTGAATATTTTCTGAAGACACTGTACTACAGTAATTTACGCAAAAACACAACAGTAAATACTAAAGTATACTACAGTCCGTAAAAACACTACAGTAAATACTACAGTATAGTACAGTCCGCAAGAACACTACATGAATTACTATAGTATATAAAAAGAAAATTGTACTATAGTTAACTGTAAATACTACAGTGTACGACAATAAATACTACAGTATTTATTGTAGTGTTTTTGCAGTGCAAATCAATAGTAAAAAGGTCTTCCTAATGTTTGGTATACTCAGTGTATCACAATACAATATAGGTAAACGACTCATATCCATATTTCACAGTATAAGAGGAAATTCCCAAGCACTGGCCTTAGACCAGTTTTTCCTCTCTGTTCTTTATTATGATTTGACTACACTACAATGCATTCGGAAAGTATTCAGACCCCTTGACTTTTTCCACATTTTGTTACGTTTACAGCCTTATTCTAAAATTAATTGAATTGTTTTTCTTCCCCTCATCAATTTATAAACAGTATGTCATAATGACAAAGCAAAAACAGGTTTTTAGACATTTTTGCAAATTCATAAAAAAATAAATAATGGAAATATCACATTTACTTAAGTATTCAGACTCTTTACTCTGTACTTTGTTGAAGCACCTTTGGCAGCAACTACAGCCTCGAGTCTTCTTGGGTATGTTGCTACAAGCTTGGCGCACCTGTATTTGGGGCTCTGTCAGGTTGGATGGGGAGCATCGCTGCACATCTATTTTCAGGTCTCTCCAGAGATGTTTGATCGGGTTCAAGTCCGTGCTCTGGTTGGGCCACTCAAAGACATTCAGAGACTTGTCCCGAAGCCCCTCCTGCATTGTCTTGGCTGTGTGCTTAGGGTTGTTGTCCTGTTGGAAGGTGAACCTTCACTCCAGTCTGAGGTCCTGAGCGCTCTGGAGCAGGTTTTCATCAAGGATCTCTCTGTACTTTTCTCTGTTAATATTTCCCTCGATCCTGATTAGTCTCCCAGTCCCTGCCATTGAAAAACATCCCCACAGCATGATGCTGTCACCACCACGCTTCACGGTAAGGATGGTGCCAGGTTTCCTCCAGACTTGACATTTGGCATTCAGGCCAAAGAGTTCAATCTTGGTTTCATCAGATCAGAGAATCTTGTTTCTCATGGTCTGAGAGTCCTTTAGGTGCCTTTTAGCAAGCTCCAAGCGGGCTGTCATGTGCCTTTTACTGAGGAGTGGCTTCCGTCTGGCCACTACCATACAGGCCTGATTGGTGGAGTGCTGCAGAGATGGTTGTCCTTCTGGAAGGTTCTCCCACCTCCACAGAGGAACTCTGGAGCTCTGTCAGAGTGACCATCGGGATCTTGGTCGCCTCCCTGACCAAGGCTCTTCTCCCCCGATGGCTCAGTTTGGCCGGGTGGCCAGCTCTAAGTAGAGTCTTGGTAGTTCCAAACTTCTTCCATTTAAGAATGATGGAGGCCACTGTGTGTTTGGGAACTTTCAATGCTGCATAAATTTTTTATACCCTTACCCAGATCTGTGCCTCCCCACAACCCTGTCTCGGAGCTCTACGGACATTTCCTTCAACCTCATGGCTTGGTATTTGCTCTGACATGCATTGTCAACTGTGGGACCAATCAAGTTGTAGAAACATCTCAAGGTTGATCAAGGAAAACAGGAGGCACCTGAGCTCAATTTCGAGTCTCATAGCAAAGGGTCTAAATACTTTTGTAAATAAGGTATTTCTGTTTTACATTTTTTATAAATTTGCAAAAATATCTAAAAATCAGTTTTTGCTTTGTCATTATGGGGTTTTGTTTGTAGATTGATGAGGATTTTTTTGTCAATCAATTTTAGAATAAGGGTTGTAACGTATTTGTTACTTTTATTTCTTATTTTTCTTTTGGTATTTTTCCTAAAACTGCATTGTTGGTTAAGGGCATGTAAGTAAGCATTTCACTGTGACGTCTACACCTGTTGTATTCGGTGCATTTGACAAATAAAATTGAATTTGATTTTGATCAAAATGTGGAAAAACGGAAGGGCTCTGAATACTTTCCGAAAGCATTGTATATACAAAAGTATGCGGAAAACCCTTCAAATTAGTGGATTCGGCTATTTCAGCCACACCTGTTGCTAAAGGGTGTATACAATCGAGCACAGAGCCATGCAATCTCCATAGACCACTGGATCTCAATCCTGGTCCTGGGGACATTTTTGTTTTTGCCCTAACACTACACAGCTGATTCAAATTATCAACTCATCAAGAGACTTTTATGATTTGAATCAGGCTTGTAGTGCTAAAGCAAAAATACAAATGTGCACCCCTTTGGGTCCCCAGCACCAGGATTGAGAACCACTGCCATAGATAAACATCGGCAATAGAATGGCCTTACTGAAGAGCTCAGTGACTTTCAACGTGGCACCATCATAGGATGCCAACTTTCCAACAAGTCAGTTTGTCAAATTTCTGCCAGAGCTGCCCCGGTCAACTGTAAGTGCTGTTATTGTGGAGTGGAAATGTCTAGGAGCAACAAGGGCTCAGCCGTGAAGTGATAGGCCACATAAGTTCACAGAACGGGACTGTCGAGTGATGCAGCACGTAAAATCGACTGTCTTCGGTTGCAACACTCACTACCAAGTTCCAAACTGCCTCTGGAAGCAACGTTAGCACAAGAACTGTTAGTTGGTCACTTCATGAAATGGGTTTCCATGGCCGAGCAGCCACACACAAGCCTAAGATCACCATGCGCAATGCCAAGCATTGGCTGGAGTGGTGTACAGCTCGCTGCCATTGGTCTCTGGAGCAGTGGAAACGCATTCTCTGCAGTAATTAATCACACATCACCATCTGGCAGTCTGACGGACGAATCTGGGTTTGGTGGATGCCAGGAGAACGTTACCTGCCCGAATGCACCAAAATGTAAAGTTTGGTGGAGGAGCAATGATGGTCTGGGGATGTTTTTCATGGATCGGGCTAGGCCCCTTAGTTCCAGTGAAGGGAAATCTTAACGCTACAGCATACAATGACATTCTAAATGATTCTGTGCTTACAACTTTGTGGCAATAGTTTGGGGAAGGCACTTTCCTGTTTCAGCATGACAATGCCCTCGTGCACAAAGCGAGGTCCATACAGAAATGGTTTGTCGAGATCGGTGTGGAAGAACTTGACTGGGCTGCAACGAGCATTGACCTCAACCCCATCGAACACCTTTGGGATGAATTGGAACGCCGACTGTGAGCCCGGCCTAATCGCCCAATATCAGTACCCGACCTCACTAATGCTCTTGTGACTGATTGGAAACTGCAGCAATGTTCCAACATCTAGTATAAAGCCTTCCTAGAAGAGTGGAGGTTGTTATAGCAGCAAAGGGGGGACCAACTCAATATTAATGCCTATGATTTTGAAATGAGATGTTTGACAAGCAGATGTCCACATACTTTTGGTCATGTAGTGTATAAATAAAGCAGTCAGGCCTTGTCCAGGTTGAACTGCTCCTAGATCAGTAGGGGGAACCTCAGATATCTTTCACAATAGGGGGAGACAGATATCGCATGTTCCCTGGGGGGGAGGGGAGGAAGCCTTAACTAATGTGAAGGAAGGGTCATGGCATGTTATGATTCACTGGGCAACTATTTTCACGAGGACCCTGACCGTGCTGGAAAACCGGATATTTACTTAACCGAGTTTGCAGCAGGAGAGGGTTCACTTGAACATGTTTTCATAGCTACAATCGCTTACCATTGTCAAAATTCCTAAGATTTAAATTCTAGTTGAAGTCATCATGATAAAATTAACTTTCTGAACCCCACAGCCGGTCATTCCCAGCAGTTTTGGGGTAAAAAGTGACAGGATCTCCGATTGTATCATGGACATTGACAATTGCGACTTCTACCACACTGTGGTTCAAAAACATCATTATCCAAAAACCTATTTGAACTGTAGGCTATATTTAACTTTGGCGTTATGAGAAAATCTTGAAGTTGCAGAAAATTCTGCCGAAAAACGATCATTCATGTCTTTGCTGATGATAACACATCTGCGATAATCCAATCCCAGATCAACACCAATGGCTTTCTGGCTGTAGAAGAACCTAAGGTGGAGTCTGAGTACCTGGGAAAGATGCCTGCCAGCTTCGGAATGATAGCGGCTTTCCTCGGAGATCTGGACAACAGCGACGGAGTGGGGAAGGTGTACTACCGGCAGGACAGCAGGCCCTCCGTGCTTCTCCGGACCACTGACCACATCAGCCAGGCATTCCCTCAGGACGACGAGATCAAGCCCACCCACGCCTTAATCATCACATGGGAGAACGTGGCGGCGCACGGTTCGCCTGGCCGAGGAGATGGGCTGGACAGAAAGGTAAGGAGGACCCTAATAGATTGGCCTAGATAGGGTCATATTCATTTTATGTATTTTAAAATATGTCATTGGATATATTGAATTGTTGATAAACTTGTTTTAATGCAACGTTGATATGGATAGCATTTGAAATTATAATTTGACACCATCTTTTCTATCCACCTAATATGAAGTTGCCTAAAACCCATACATTGTACAATGTAGTTGCAGGTACAGTATAGTTAGAGTGATATTACTCATGGTCACATAGTCCTTCCAACTGTGTTACCTGTTTGCAGTTTTTGTGGTGGGCTACATAGATTTTTTTGTTACATATTTAATTCACTCTACCAAGCCAGACTCAAAGGTAGTGCACTAAAGAAGTAATAGGGTGCTAGGACTCAGTTTCCCTCTTCTATCTTTTCTTTCTATCATGTAGAGAAACACCTTCCAGCTGGTGGTGGCGTCCATGGCGTCCGCCTCCTACGCCATCTTGTTCTACCCCAGGGAGGGGCTGCAGTACATCTCCACACCTGTGGCGGGCCAGAGCGAACCAGTTCACGCCGGTTTCAGCCAGGGCCTGGTCCAGCCCTGGTTCAGCTGGACCAGCAGCCAGGGGCCCTACTACCGCATCGCCACCGATGACGAGGCGTCCGTCAGACAGCTCTCCGAGTAAGTTGATTGGTTGGTGGATGGGTTGATTGGTTGATTGGATGATTGATTGATTGGATTTCTATAGTGCGCTTCCAGATGCTCCAAGAACTTTACATAGGCTTAGTAAGTGTTATTCATAGAAAACTTGGTTAGGTTTCTGTCATTATGTTTTTTTTAAAATAGTTTTTTTAGTTTAATTTCTTTTTTTTTACCCCCTTTTCTCCCCAATTTTCGTGGTATCCAATCGCTAGTAATTACTATCTTGTCTCATCGCTACAACTCCCGTACGGGCTCGGGAGAGACGAAGGTCAAAAGCCATGCGTCCTCCGAAGCACAACCCAACCAAGCCGCACTTCTTCTTAACACAGCGCGCCTCCAACCCGGAAGCCAGCCGCACCAATGTGTCGGAGGAAGCACCGTGCACCTGGCCCCCTTGGTTAGCGCGCACTGCGCCCGGCCCACCACAGGACTCGCTGGAGCGCGATGAGACAAGGATATCCCTACCGGCCAAACCCGCCCTAACCCGGACGACGCTAGGCCAATTGTGCGTCGCCCCACGGACCTCCCGGTCGCGGCCGGCTGCGACAGAGCCTGGGCGAGAACCCAGAGATTCTGGTGGCGCAGCTAGCGCTGCGATGCAGTGCCCTAGACCACTGCGCCATCCGGGAGGCCTTGTCATTATGTTTTGACCTGGTATTTGCATAGTTACATTGCATTATGGTAATTATGTAATGATTTCAATAACCTGACATATGCATAAAGCTTCTTCATAGAGGTAGGTCTCATAATGATCCATTCTGTCTTCCGCTAGGGAGACCAATTCAGGCAGGCGTGGTGTGTGGGTGTACGAGATCGGCACCTCCCCGTTCTTCTCCTCCATCACCCCAGGCCAGGTCACCAACCTGTCCCCGGAGGAGGGCGTGGCAGTTGGGCAGGTGGAGCCCGTGCCAGAGTTTCCACCCAGAAACACTGGAGAACAACAGGAGATTGAATTCCCTCACTACGAGGAGGAAGAGGAGACACCTGAGCCAGAGCTGCCCCCAACTGTCCACCCGGTCCAGTACCAGCCCAGATACCCTGTTGCCCCTGAGCCGCCCCAGCCCAGGTACCCTGAGCCAGTCCAGACCAGCTACCCTGAGCCGGTCCAGACCATCTATCCTGAGCCGGTCCAGACCATCTATCCTGAGCCGGTCCAGACCATCTATCCTGAGCCGGTCCAGACCAGATACCCTGAGACGGTCCAGACCAGATACCCTGAGCCGGTCGAGCCGGCCCAGCTGCAGCCACCCCACTATCAGCCTCAAACCCCACAGGTGGTGGTCGTGGATGAAGATGATGCCCTTGATGTTGATGGTAAGCCATGAAAGAAACAACAACAATTGAATCTGTGTCTGAAATAGAATCCTAGTCAAGACTGCCATGACATAAACATTGGTTTAGTTTAGTTTATTAGGATTCCCATTAGCTACTGCACATGCAGCAGCTACACTTCCTGGGGTCCACATAAAACATACAAATACATGACAAAGTACCGAACAGTTATAGACAAGAACAACATAAGATATTACATTAAATTCAAAAAATTTAAACAGATAAGTTATACAAAGGAAAGACACCAAGAGACAACAAAAATACTATTTACACGCTATTCATATTCCTACAGTACAGTTAAATTAGATGTTTAGAAAGAGGAGAGGCACTGTGATACATTTTCTGTTTGTTTTTTAAAGCTAATCTTGGTTTTGCCTGAGTGAGGTCTGGAGGCAGAGCATTCTGATCGACGCATTAAATCTGTTTTTGATTTGGGTACCGTGAAGAAACTCATAGTGGCGTGTCTGGTGGGGAATGTACAGTGCATTAGGAAAGTATTCAGACACCTTGACTTTTTGCATATTTTGTTACAGCCTTATTCTAAAATTGATGAAATAGTTTTTTCCCCTAAACAATCTACACACAATAACCCATAATGACAAAGCAAAAACATATTTTTTATACATTTTTGCACATTTATTTAAAATAAAAAACTGAAATATCACATTTACATAAGTATTCAGACCCTTTACTCAGTACTTTGTTGAAGCACCTTTGGCAGTGATTACAGACTCAAGTCTTCTTGGGTATGACACTACAAGCTTGGCACACCTGTATTTGGGGAGTTTCTCCCATTCTTCTCTGCAGATCCTCTCAAGCTCTGTCAGGTTGGATGGGGAGCGTCGCTGCACAGCTATTTTCCGGTCTCTCCAGAGATGTTCATTCAAGGACATTCAGAGACTTGTCCCAAAGCCACTCCTGCGTTGTCTTGGCTGTGTGCTTAGGGTCATTGTCCTGTTGGAAGGTGAACCTTCGCCCCAGTTTGAGGTACTGAGCACTCTGGAGCAGGTTTTCATCAAGGGTCTCTCAGTACTTTGCTCCGTTCATCTTTCCCTCAGTCCCTGCCGCTGAAAAACATCCCCACAGCATGATACTGCTACCACCATGCTTCACCATAGGGATGGTGCCAGGTTTCCTTCAG
The DNA here is from genome assembly GCF_016432855.1 of Salvelinus namaycush. Taxonomy (NCBI): domain Eukaryota; kingdom Metazoa; phylum Chordata; class Actinopteri; order Salmoniformes; family Salmonidae; genus Salvelinus; species Salvelinus namaycush. Next base: position 61,042,967 of record NC_052308.1, on the reverse strand, counting down.
ACATTCCCACTTGGCATTCAGACCAAAGAGTTCAATCTTGGTTTCATCAGACCAGAGAATCTTGTTTCTCATGGTCTGAAAGTCCTTTAGGTGCCCTTCGGTAAACTCCAAGCGGGCTGTCATGTGCCTTTTACTGAGGAGTGGCTTCCGTCTGGCAGAGTGACCAGTTTGGCCGGGCGGCCAGCTCTAGGAAGAGTCTTGTTGGTTCCAAACTTTTTCCATTTAAGAATGATGGAGGCCACTGTGTTCTTGGGGACCTTCAATGCTGGAGACATCTTTTGGTACCCTTGCCCAGATCTGTGCCTCGTCACAATCCTGTCTTGGAGCTCTATTGGAGTGACAATTCCTTCGACCTCATGGCTTGGTTTTTGCTCTGACATGCACTGTCAACTGTGGGATCTTCTATTCCACTCCTATTCCCCAGGCGCTATCATTTGTTGACTTCTGTAACCGTAAAAGCCTTGGTTTCATGCATGTTAACATCAGAAGCCTCCTCCCTAAGTTTGTTTTATTCACTGCTTTAGCACACTCCGCCAACCCTGATGTCCTAGCCATGTCTGAATCCTGGCTTAGAAAGGCCAGCAAATATTCTGACATTTCCATCCCCAATTACAACATTTTCCACCAAGATAGAACTGCCAAAGGTGGTGGAGTTGCAATCTACTGCAGAGAGAGCCTGCAGAGTTCTGTCATGCTATCCAGGTCTGTGCCCAAACAGTTTGAGCTTCTACTTTTAAAATCTACCTTTCCAGAAATAAGTCTCTCACTGTTGTCGCTTGTTATAGACCCCCCTCAGCCCCCAGCGGTGCCCTGGACACCATATGTGAATTAATTGCCCCCCATTTATCTTCAGAGTTTGTACTGTTAGGTGACCTAAACTGGGATATGCTTAACACCTCGGCCGTCCTACAATCTAAGCTAGATGCCCTCATTCTCACGCAGATTATCATGGAACCTACCAGGTACAACCCTAAATCCGTAAACACGGGCACAGATATCATAGATATCATCCTGACCAACCTGCTCTCTAAATACACCTCTGCTGTCTTCTACCAGGATCTCAGCGATCACTGCCTCATTGCCTGCGTCCGTAATGGGTCCCTGGTCAAACGACCACCCCTAATCGCTGTCAAACGCTCCCTAAAACACTTCAGCGAGCAGGCCTTTCTAATCGACCTGGCCCGGGTATCCTGGAAGGATATTGACCTCATTCCGTCAGTAGAGGATGCCTGGTTATTCTTTAAAAGGGCTTTCCTCACCATCTTAAATAAGCATGCCCCATTCAAAAAATGTAGAACTAAGAACAGATATAGCCCTTGGTTCACTCCAGACTTGACTGCCCTTGATCAGCACAAAAACATCATGTGGCGTACTGCATTAGCATTGAATAGCCCCCGCGATATGCAACTTTTCAGGGAAGTTAGGAACCAATATACACAGGAAGTTAGGAAAGCAAAGCTAGCTTTTTCAAAAGAAATTTGCATCCTGTAGCACAAACTCCAAAAAGTTCTGGGACACTGTAAAGTCCATGGAGAATAAGAGCACCTCCTCCCAGCTGCCCACTGCACTGACGCTAGGAAACACTGTCACCACCAATAAATCTACGATAATCGAGATTTTCAATAAGCATTTTTCTATGGCTGGCCATGCTTTACACCTGGCTACCCCTACCCCGGTCAACAGCTCTGCACCCCCCACAGCAACTTGCCCAAGCCTCCCCCATTTCTCCTCCAGATAGCTGATGTTCTGAAAGAGCTGCAAAATCTGGACCCCTACAAATCCCCTGGGCTAGACAATCTGGACCTTCTCTTTCTAAAATGATCCGCCGCAATTGTTGCAACCCCTATTACTAGCCTGTTCAACCTCTCTTTCGTATCGTCTGAGATCCCTAAAGATTGGAAAGCTGCCGCGGTCATCCCCCTCTTCAAAGGGGGAGACACTAGACCCAAACTGTTACAGACCTATATCTATCCTACCCTGCCTTTGTAAACTCTTCGAAAGCCAAGTTTACAAACAAATCACTGACCATTTCGAATCCGACCGTACCTTCTCCACGATGCAATCTGGTTTCCGAGCTGGTCATGGGTGCACCTCAGCCACGCTCAAGGTCCTAAACAATATCATCAGCAGACGACACCATTCTGTATACTTCTAGCCCTACAACACTCCACTTCTGTGGCCTCCAACTGCTCTTAAATGCAAGTAAAACTAAATGCATGCTCTTCAACCGATCGCTGCCTGCACCCGCCCGCCCGTCTAGCATCACTACTCTGGACGGTTCTGACTTAGAATATGTGGACAACTATAAATACCTAGGTGTCTGGTTAGATTGTAAACTCTCGTTCCAGACTCACATTAAGCATCTCCAATCCAAAATGAAATCTTGAATTGGCTTCCTATTTCGCAACAAAGCATCCTTCACTCATGCTGCCAAACATACCCTCGTAAAACTGACTATCCTACCGATCCTTGACTTCGGCGATGTCATTTACAAAATAGCCTCCAACAGTCTATGCAGCAAATTGGATGTAGTCTATCACAGTGCCATCCGTTTCGTCACCAAAGCTCAATATACTGCCCACCACTGCGACCTGTATGCTCTCGTTGGCTGGCCCTCGCTTCATATTCATCGCCAAACCCACTGGCTCCAGGTCATCTATAAGTCTTTGCTAGGTAAAACCCCACCTTATCTCAGCTCACTGGTCACCATAGCAGCACCCACCCGTATCACGCGCTCCAGCAGGTATATTTCACTGGTCATCCCCAAAGCCAACTCCTCCTTTGGCCGCCTTTCCTTCCAGTTCTCTGCTGCCAATGACTGGAACGAATTGCAAAAATCACTGAAGCTGGAGTCTTATATTTCCCTCACTAACTTTAAGCATCAGCTGTCAGAGCAGCTTACCGATCATTGCACCTGTACACAGCCCATCTGTAAATAGCCAACCCAACTACCTCATCCCCATATTGTTATTTATTTTTTGGCCTTTGCACCCCAGTATCTCTACTTGCACATTCATCTTCTGCACATCTATCACTCCAGTGCTTAATTGCTAAATTGTAATTATTTCGCTACTATGGCCTATTTATTGCCTTACCTCCCTAATCTTACTACATTTGCACACACTGTATATAGACTTTTCTATTGTGTTATTTGACTGTACGTTTGTTTATTCCATGTGTAACTCCGTGTTGTTTGTGTCGCACTGCTTTGCTTTATCTTGGCCAGGTCGCAGTTGTAAATGAGAACTTGTTCTCAGCTGGCCTACCTGGTTAAATAAAGGTGAAAAAAATATATATATGGACAGGTGTGTGCCTTTCCAAATCATATCCAATCAATTGAATTTACCACAGGTGTATTCCAATCAAGTTTTAGAAACATCTCAAGGATGATCAATGGAAACAGGATGCACCTGAGCTCAATTTCTAGTCTCATAGCAAAGGGTCTGAATGCTTATGTAAATAAGGTATTTGTGTTTTTTAGTTTTTATAAATTTGCACACATTTCTAAAAACCAGTTTTTGCTTTGTTGTTATGGGGTATTGCGTGTAGATTGATTTGTATGTAATCAATTTTAGAAGAAGGCTGTGACGTAACAAAATATGTAAAAAGTCAAGGGGTCTGAATACTTTCCGAATGCACTGTACGTCTGTTTGATGTGTATGCAAATAGATTGTGCAATTGGTGAGGCATTTTCAACACACGCGTTTCTTAAAAAGACTAGAAGAGAAGAAGTACATTTCTCCTCAACCCTCAACCATGATAGACTATCTGTTGTTGATGTTAGTTCTGTGTGTGCGGTTAGGGCAAGGCATGCTGCTTTGTTTTGTGCTGTTTTGTTTTTAGCCAAGCTTCTTTGTTTAACCGGCCTGCTAAAGTATTTTGTAGCAAACAAGGGCTCCGATGAAATTACAATCTTAGAAAAAAGGGTTCCAAAATGGTTATTTGACTGTCCCCATAGGAGAATCCTTATTGATTCTAGGTAGAACTCTTTTTGGTTCCAGGTAGAACCCTTTGGGTTCCATGTAGGGTTCTTCAAAGGTTTCTCCTATGGGGACAGCCGGATAACCCTTTTAGGTTCTAGACAGCACCTTTTTTTCAAATTTGTTATTTTTTCTAAGAATGGGGTTTGTCTTCTTTTCGGCAGTGTTTGCGTACAATTCTGAGACATGCACCAGTAACAGGCAGAAGTGCTCGTCCTTCGCTGACTGTAAGGACTACACCAATGGCTACTGCTGCCACTGTAGGCCTGGTTTCTATGGCAACGGCAAGGATTGTGTGGCTGAAGGTAGGAATAACCCCATACCCAAAGTACATACAGTATTTGTGTAATAAGGGTTAGGGCTATCCTGCTACCTTCGTTAATGAAATATGTGAAATAAAGTTTTAGAATGATTCAATATTTTATAAAGAAATTGAAAACCGGAATGCTTGACACACAGTCACACATCAGTTACATTTTAAGTTACATTAATTGAAATCGAATTAAATTAAGTTAATTTCCTCACATTCCACACGCAGGTAAGCCCCAGCGGATGAACGGCAAAGTGAACGGCCGGGTGTTCGTGGGCAACTCACCCTCGCCACTAGAGTTTTCCAACAATGACCTGCACTCATATGTGGTGGCCAACGATGGGCGCGCCTACGTGGCCATCAGCACCATCCCGGCCGGCTTGGGACCCTCCCTGCAGCCCCTCTCTTCCCTGGGAGGGGTCATCGGCTGGGCCTTCGCTCTGGAGCAGCCTGGCTATGAGAACGGCTTCAGCATCATTGGTAAGAGCTGGTTCGCCGATTATCTTGCACATTGTTGTGTCATTAAGAGTTGTTTTAAGGTAAGAGCTGACATTGGGTGAATCACAAAAGTGATTCCTCGCTTCCTTGATTCATAGCGTCTTTCTCAAGACTTCCTTGCCCTGGAGAATGTCCATGAGAAGGGCACTCTGATCTTCTGCTTCAATGCGTTTGGAGAAAGCGGCGACGAATCATCAAGGAAAAACATTTGAGAAAGTGCCATAGTGTCATTAAAAAGGCAGCAGGTGATTTGAATACATTAGGCTTTTCTAATGTGAATAGGGTCGCATTTGGTTTTGCTTCTCCTTCCATTGTAGCAAAGGCACCTGGGGCTTGGGACTTTGTTTGCTGTGGTCTAATGAGATGTCCTTCAAAGACAGGTGTGAATGACCGCTGTGGGATTGCTGCTTAGGTCAACATTTATTCAAGTTAACTTTGATTAGTTTGGTTTATTTACTCTCTTTGAATGACAGATTTTTTTGTATATGTCCAAAATCTGGCTTACATACTACTTACCTAAACTGCATACTGTGTACTAACAGTGCTACATACTGTTAAGAATGTACTGTTTAGTAAAAACGAATGCAGTAAGCAACAAATATCAGCATACTAGGCTCATCCATACTGAGAATGTGTCATCTAATGCACAATTGCGTTGATTCCCGCCATTCGTTCATTTTGGTACAGCACGTCCCCTCAGCTGATTGTCAGCTATTGTCAAACACACGTTGGTCTCGAAAGACGATTCTATTCCTCACTAGTGTGTAGCGAATTCTACTAGATTAAAAGCCGAAATGAGTATGACATCCTGGCATTTAAAGCATACAACATTTTCCACATTTCACATATGTTCTATAAAATGTTATTTTTTTGCTTACTATTTAGAACGCACGTAAGGTTATTCGGACACTGCCAATCTCTTTGCTCAGGGAAAGTACATGCTCTACTGGCCATTTGAGTGGTATACGTGGAAGTTTGAGTGAATTGTGCCAAGTGATTAGGACTAACTTCCTCTTTTTGATACATTCCTCAACAAGTTGAATTCCACTTTAGTCTTCCACTTGGACATAAAAAAAAAAAAGTAACCTTTATTTAACTAGGCAAATCAGTTAAGAACAAATTCTTATTTACAATGACGGCCTACCCCAGCCAAACCTGGACGACGGTGGGCCAATTGTGTGCCACCCTATGGGACTCCAAATCACGGTCAGATGTGATGCAGCTTGGATTTGAAACAGGGACTACAGTGACACACGCCTCTTGCACTGAGATGCAGTGCCATAGACCGCTGCGCCACTCGGGAGCCCATGATTTGTTGGTAGAACGATGATGGGTAAAATTATGGGGAATTTGTTCTGTGTTCCCGTTTTCGGTGCATTTTTCTGCTTTTCGGGCCTCAAAATGTTGCTCCAGCTCATTGCTTCCAGCTGGCTTCACTTCTTTCAAAATGTTCCCCTTTTGATGTGTAATGTTGTTGGCTCCAGGGAGAACCAAAAGTGGGGGGATACACTCAAGGGTATGGGTGGGGATGCAGAATGAAGTTGCCCCTAAATGCTGATCTTCGGTACAGCTAGGTTTTGGGTTTCATCACATAATGGTTGAGCTTTTGGGTAAGGCAAGATGATCCTACATTTGTGCTCAAGAGCTGACGAGAACCTATAAGCATTGGTTATCTCTCTCTTTCCTTCTCCCACCACCATCTCTTCTCACTCACACGTGCACACAAACACCCTTCAACCCCACAACCACCCTCAACCATCCCGCTCCCCCTCACAGGTGGCGTGTTCTCCAGGCAGGCCGAGGTGACCTTCTTACCGGGCAACGAGAGGCTGACCATCAAGCAGGAGTTCAAGGGCATCGACGAGCACGACCACCTGGTAGTGAGCACCGAGCTGGAGGGCCGTCTCCCTGAGGTCCCACACGGCTCCACTGTCCAGATCGACCCATACAAGGAGATCTACCAGTATGGCAGCAACCGTAAGTCATGACCACACCAATATAACTTGGAATGCAGTCAATTCCATTTCAATTGAGTCAATTCACTAAAATTATTTTGATCTCCTGAATTTAAATGGAATTGACCCCAATCCTGGAACTCAACACTGTCACAGATTGTAATACGTCTAATCACATAAGAAAGGTCAGCATTAATCCCAATGTTGTTATTAGTCAAATTGCTCTTACGTGCAACCAGATAGTAGCCTATCTTATTCTTTTCATGAGACACATAGTCTTAGAAACACTTTTGGCAGCAATTACAGGTGTGAGTCTTCTTGGGTAAATTCTCTAAGAGCTCTGCACACCTGGATTGCGCAATATTTGCCCATTTATTCTTTTAAAAATTATTCAAGCTCTTTCAAGGTGTCATATTCAAGTCTTGCCATAGATTTTCAAGCAGATTTAAGTCAAAACTGTAACTTGGTAAAGCAACTCCAGTGTTTTGGCCTTGTGTTTTAGGTTGTTGTCCTGCTGAAAGGGGAATTCCTCTCCCAGTGTTTCTTGGAAAGCAGAATGAACCAGGTTTTCCTCTAGGATTTTGCCTGCGATTAGCTCCATCCTGTTTCTATTTATCCTGAAAACTCCCCAGTCTTTGCCTCAAGAATACCCATACCATGATGCAGCCACCACTATGCTTGACAATAAGGAGGAAATTACTCAGTGATGTGTTGTGTTGGATTAGCCCCAAACTTAAGACTTTCCATTTAGGCCAAAAAGTATATTCCTTTGTGTGCTTTTATTACAGTAGTAGTTTATTGCCTGGTTGCATACAGAATACATGTTTTGGACTATTCTGTATATATTCTGCACATTTTTATTCTTAATTTAGGTCATTATTGTGGAGTCACTACAATGTTGTTGCTCCATCCTCAGTTTTCTCCAATCACAGCCATTTAACATCACCAATGGCCTCATGGTGAAATCACTGAGCAGTTTCCTTCCTGTCCTGCAGCTCAGTTCAGAAGAACAACTGTATGTTTGATGTGTCTGGGTGGTTCAATACATCATCCACAGCATACTTATTACTAGACCATGCTTAAAGAGATACTCATTGTCTGACTTGTTGTTGTTACCAATCTACCAATCACTGCCCTTCTTTATAAGGCTTTGGAAAAGCTCTTTGTAGTTGAATCTGTCCTTGAAATTCAACACTTGACTGAGGGACCTTACAGATATTGTATGTATGGGGGAGAGAGGAAGGGGTAGTCATAAAATATTAATGTCAACCCGGATTATTTCACACAATGTGATTTGTTAGGCGAAATTTGACGCCTGGCTGAACAAAAGGGGTGAATTCTTATGCAACAACTGTATTCATTTGAGATTATTTTTTTTACATTTTCTTTTCACTTTGACATTATGGACTATTTTGTCTAGATCAATGACAAAAAATCTAAATGAAATCTATTTCAATCAAATCAAAATCCAATCAAAATCAAATCCCACTTTGTAACGCGACACAATGTGAAACAAAAGCCAAGGGGGCGAATACTTATGATACCAACTGTATATGAATGTTCAATGTAGCAACATTCCATTTCTTCAAATTCTCTTCAGTGATCACCTCCTCCTCCAACCGCGACTACACCGTGAGCCTACCGGACGGCGGCGTCCAGACCAAGACCTACCACTGGCGTCAGACCATCACCTACCAGAGCTGTCCCAATGACGAGGCGGTCAGGGCCGTGCAACCTACCCAGCAGCTCAGCGTCGACCAGATCTTCGTCATGTACGACTCGGACAACCAGCTGATCCGCTACGCTATGAGCAACAAGATCGGCTCCATCCACAGTGAGTAGAGCCCCTTGTGTTACAGCTAATCTTTGTTCATGTTCTCCTATAATGTTATGCTAACCTTGTGCTTATGTTCTGCTAGTTGTGTTCACATTCTTCTAATGTTCCGCTAATGTTCTGCTAGTTGTGTTAACCTTCTGTTAACATTCTGCTAATGTTCTGCTAACCCTCTGCTAACAGGATTGGGCCCATCCTCAGTAGTATAGCCTATCATGTAAATACTGATAATCTTCAGCTAACGTTGTGCTTCTGTTCTGCTATATTTCTGCTAACTTTCCCGCTACATATGGCTTATCCTCTATGTTTGGCTGGATGTGGTTGTAAGACAGACACCTGATGCTTAAATTTAAATGGTGGTGGAAACCCTGTGTGGATTTGCAACAAGATCATATGATCGATGTTAATAATGACAGGCAAACAGGAGTACCAAGAAGGACAATCAAGGCAAAATAACATTGTTGTGGATGGAATCCCAGTCTCCACACAAGACCTGGACGGAGTCTGAGGAGAAAGTGAGAAAAAGGATTGCTGAAAAGCTGCAGCTAGATCATAAGAAGATTGAGGTGTCAAGTCAAGTTCTTCCACACCGACAAAACATTTCTGTATGGACCTCGCTTTGTGCAAGAGGGCATTGTCATGCTGAAACAGGAAAGGGCCTTCCGCAAACTGTTGCCACAAAGTTGGAAGCACAGAATTGCCTCGGTCATTGTATGCGGTAGCATTAATATTTCACTTCACTGGAACTAAGGGGCCTAACCCGAACCATGAAAGCCCCTGACCATTATTCCTCCTCCACCAAAATGTACAGTTGGCACTATCCATTCGGGCAGGTAGCGTTCTCCTTCTCCTGACACAGATTTGTCTGTCGGACTGCCAGATGGTGAAGCATGATTCATCACTCCAGATAACGCATTTCCATAGCTCCAGAGTCCAATGGCGGCGAGCTTTACACCACTCCAGCCGATGCTTGGCATTGCGCATGGTGATCTTAGGCTTGTGTGCGGCTGCTCGGCCATGGAAACCCATTTCATGAAGCTCCCGACGAACAGTTATTGTGCTTCCAGAGGCAGTTTGGAACTTGGTAGTGAGTGTTGCAACTGAAGACAGACAATTTTTAAGCAGTACACGCTTCAGCACTCCCGTTCTGTGAGATTGTGTGGCCTACCACTTCACGACTGAGCCGTTGTTAATCCTAGACGTTTCCACTTCACAATAACAGCACTTACAGTTCACCGGGGCAGCTCTAGCAGGGCAGAAATTTGACAAATTGACTAGTTGGAAAGGTGGTATCCTTTGACGGTGCCACGTTGAAAGTCTGGTTTTTCTGAAAAAGCCGAATCAACTAATTTGAAGGTGTGTCCACATACTTTTGTATATATAGTGTATGTTAGCCATCACTGAGACTCACTTAGATAATTAATTTGACAACACAGCAGTAGCAATACAGGGATATAAACATCCAAAAAAAGACAGGAATAAATCTGGGGGAGGTGTCTCTGTATACAGTGCATTCGGAAAGTATTCAGACCCCTTCCCCCTTTTCACATTTTCTTACGTTACAGCGTTATTCTAAAATAGATTAAAATAAATGTTTTCCCTCATCAATCAACATACAATAACCAATAATGACAAGGTGAAAACAGGTTTTTAGAAATGTTTAAATGTATTGAAACAAAAAAACTGAAATATCTTACATAAGTATTCAGACCCTTTGCTATGAGACTCAGAATTGAGCTCAGGCGCATTCTGTTTCCATTGATTATCCTTGAGATTGCATATGATTTGTGGAGATGAGAGATCCTTGATTGGAGAAGAGAGATCCTTGATGAAAACCTGCTCCAAGCACTCAGGACCTCAGACTGGGGTGAATGTTCACCTTCCAACAGGACAATGACCCTAAGCACACAGCCAAGACAATGCAGGAGTGGCTTAGACTGATGAGGGATAAAGCAAAAAAAAAATGTTTTAATATATTTTATAATAAGGCTGTAACGTAAAACAAAATGTGGAAAAAGTCAAGGGGTCTGAATACTTTCCGAATGCACTGTATGTTCAGAGACAAATTCCAGTGAAGCTCAGAGATGATGCCTTGCCAAAGGTTGTTCCAGTGTTGTGGCTTCAGGTTTATCTGCCTCATCTAAAGCCTTCTTTTTTGGTGCTGCTATTAGCCACCAAGTGCTAACATTCATTATCCGGGTAATATATGTGCAATGCTTGATAGTGTATATGATGTTAACAGAGAGGTCTATTTTCCGGGTGACCTAAAAATATAGGTTTTCATCAAGTTGTCCCGCTCAATAAGAAACTGCTTACTGTAACCAATGCCTGTAATCTGCTTCAGTGTAGGGGGTGCGTACTGGCGGCAGAGAAGTCAGGCGCAGGAGAGCAAAAACTGATTTACAACAGCACAGTTGAATAAATATAACCACCGTAAACAGAACAATAATACAATGGGTAAACAAAACCCGTTACACACCAGCATAAAGTGCACAAGCACTACAATAAACAATTCCGGACAAGGACATGGGGGGAACAGAGGGTTAAATACACAACATGTAATGATGGAATTGAAACCAGGTGTGTGTGAAGACAAGACAAAACAAATGGAAAATGAAAGTGGATCGATGATGGCTAGAAGACCGCCGAACACCACCCGAACAAGGAGAGGAAACAACTTCGGCAGAAGTCGTGACATTCAGGTTATTAATCAAGCTACCAGGGTGTTTACAAACAGTACAGGAACTACTGTATATCATCCACGTGTATTGATTATATTTTTTTGTAATGCTGCAGAACTTTGTTCGAAAGGTGCATCCACACCCATTGGATGTAGTGACCACAATATAATAGCTGTATCTAGAAAAGCCAAGGTTCCAAAGGCAGGGCCTAAAATAGTGTTTAAGAGATCAAACAACATTTTTGTAGTGATTCCTATGCTGAAGATGTAAAGAAGATTGATTGGTCAAATGTGTGTAGTGGGGAGCATCCAGACGCTGCAGTACGTTTCTGAAATTGCTTTTTCTAGTTTTTTGATAAACATGCACCTATTAAGAAACGGACTGTTAGAACTGCTAAGACGCCGTGGATCAATGAGGAACTGAACGAAAGAGTGGATTGGCTAATGAGACTAGCTGCACATCTGATTGGCTAATGAGTCTAGCTGCACATCTGATTGGCAAACCTACTGTAACTCGAGAAATGATGTCACTAAACAAAAAGAAGAAGAAACTGTATTATGAAACTATGATAAAATATATAAAATATGATAGGAAAAAGCTTTGGAGAACATTCGATTCAATTATGGGCAGAAAGACTTTTTCAACACCGTCTTTTATTGAATCAGATGGCTCATTCATCACAAAACCCTGTGATGTGGCCAATTATTTCAACAACTACTTCATTGGCAAAGTGGGCAAATTCAGGCATTAAACTCCAAAAACAAACTGTGAGCCATCGTATTCATGCATAAAATACCTAATTATGAAAGAAAAGCAAGGTTCATTTAAATGTCATGAACTTAAGTGTGGAAGAGGTGAAAAAATGGAGAAACCACCTGTTATTGACAACTTAGATGGAAAGCTCCTGAGGATAGTAACTGAATATGTTTGCCGCTCCTATTTCTCATATCTTCGATATTATGATCTGGAGAAAAAGAAAAATCTCAGACCTGCAGGGAAGCTAAAGTCATTACGCTACCCATGAATGGTAAAGCGCTCTTTTCTGGTTCTAACAGCAGATCAATAAGTCTACTGCTGGCTTTAGAAAACTTTTGGAAAGAATTGTGTTTGACCAGATACAATGTTATTTCTTCATGAACAAATTAGCAACAGACTTTAAGCATGCATATAGAGAAGGGCATTCTGCACATACTGCAATGACACAAATGACTGAAAGAAATGGATAATAAGAAGACAGTGGGAGCTGTACTGTCAGAATGCAGTGCAGCCTTTGATATTGGCCATAATCTGTTAGCGGAGAAATGTATGTGTTATGGCTTTACACGCATATCGTGGATTAAAAGCTATCTATCTCATAGAACACAGAGGGATTTCTTCAATGGAAGCCTCGCTAACGTACTACATGTAAAGTGTGAAATTCCGCAAGCCCCGTTACTGTTTTCTAGCCTCAAACAAAGCCTGTGTGTCTATGTATGTTGAGTATTCAACCCAAAACACATCAGCGGCCACAGCTAGCACAATCACTGCAACTCTGACTCTGGGGAAGTAGATTAAGGGCCTCGTTGCCAAAATCCCGAAGTATCCCTTTAAGCTCTAGACCTAAGATGGAACTGGTTATGAAAAATGTGACTATAGAACAAGTTGAGGAAGCTAAACTTCTTGGTGTCACCTTAGACTGTAAATGGTCATGGTCGAGGTATATTGATTCAATTGTTGGCAAGATGGGGAGCTGAGGTAAGGAGATGCTCAGCATTCTTAACACCACAACTGACCGAACAAGTCATACAGGCTGTAGTTGGATCATATCTTGACTACTTCCTGGTAATATGGTCAGGTGCTGCAAAGAAAGACATAATAAAGCCAAAGCTGGCTCAAAACAGAACAGCACGTCTTGCCCTGCAATGTTCCAAGAGATCTAATGTCAACAAAATTCATGTTGGCCTTTCCTGGCTCAAAGTACAGGAGACATTGTCTGCATTGCATCTCAATTTTGTTTCAAATATTAAGGTGTTAAAAACTCCAAACCATCTATTCAATCCACTAACATACAGCTCTGACAGACTGTTCATATTCCACAAGGCATGCAACTAAAGGTATCTTCATAGTCCCCAAAGCCCCAAAAGATGAATGTCAATGATAGCATGGAACTCCCTGCCATCTCAAATCACTCAAGCAAGCAAAAGTAGTAAAAAAAAATCTAAAATTAAGCAGCACATCACAGCACAACGCCTCTGACCTAAATAGCTGTAGCATCTCCCTCCCGAGCACATCTGGCAGTCAAGTTAAAGATAAGATGTGCCCTTGGCATCAGGATATCAAGGACTGCTCAGAGAAAGCAATTGTAAGCAAAGCCTCAGTACAGTAAGGACTTAGTGGTCTGGTCAGCTTACTGATGTTAGTGAGAAGAGCAAAGTTTATGAAAGTGTATTCTTATGTTGTGACTGGTGGATGCTGCTGTGTGTGAGTGTGGTGTGGGGGAATGACAATGGAAATTCAAAACAAGTTCATGAGAACCGGGAGGAAACTCCATAAGAGAATCGGACGGAACTCCGTATCAAGGGGACTTTATTCATTTTATGAATGAGTCCAAAGGCGACGCACTGTACATTAGCTAACCCTTTATGGGCAGATAGATTGTAACACGGCAAATGTTTGGTTTAGCTCATTTCAACACACTAGACGGGGAAAAGGACATATGTGAAGCCCATCTGATGATAATGACGACTGTTCAATTTATGGAACGGAGTGGAGTGATGGATCTCTAAAAAGTCCACATATGCAGCTAAAGGGTTACATTTAAACTCGCACTTGCATTCAGTAGCGTCTATGAACCACAATATTATTATGAAACGTATTGACGTCAAACGGGAAAACCAAAAACACCGGTGGTTCCTAATGTTGTGAGATTCTTGCTGGTGTTTACAGGACAGCTGGTTCTAAGAGATTAGGATCAGGACCTGCGATTGTAACAGTATACATTTTCCCCAACAGATTCTTCTGTCTCTACTCATACGTGTTTCTTCTTTAGACATCTGGGGGGGATGTTGTTACCACTCGTTTGTTGTCTCAATGGACCATCGTATTACATACATTTCGCTTCAAGAGCGTTTGAATTCCTGACTATACACAGTATGGAATGTCGAGCCAAATGAATAGTAATTATCTGTAGTGTAACATTATCCGTAGGTTAACCAAAAACCTAGTGGTGTTGTATTTCCTCAGCTGGCCTTTCAAAGACACCCAAATCCTTGACACGGTAAAGGTTAGCGGATAAGGTAAACAAGGGGCCGTGCTTCAGTTCACACAAGGTTATTTACTGCAGGTAGGAGGTGTAAGAAGAAGGGGAGAGAGGGGAGGGCAAGAGGAAGGCACCGGGAGAGGGGTAAAGGTACATAGGGGATGGCCGGGGGTGGCGATCAGGGGGCCGGGGGTAGGTTATGTAAGCAAACTTGACTCAGCTGGAGTTTTATTGGCAAAAGTGGAACATCTGTGCCGAGTTTCCTGTGAAGACGCAATGGGGTCTGGAGGAGCAGGGACTTCAAACGTGCACCCCCCCCCCCCCCACCCACCCTCAATAAGCAGCCGTCTGATAAGCGGTCGGCACGTCTAACAGTCAGGAGAGGTGTCTTACATGCCTGTGTCTACAAAACTGAGAAATTGTGTGTGTGTCTGTGTGTGATGTCACAACATCTTGTCCAGCTATTCCACAGCGTAAGCCATTTCCAACAATAACTAACGTGAGGGTTACTAGGGATCTATTCATTTCAGGTTGTAGTACTATACTGTGGCTTTTCAGACTGAAGTATCCGAAGACTGAAGTAACTCCAAAGTAGAACTCCCCTGATCCCTTGTTTAACAAATCCATCATCTGAAAACAGCCACACAAAAGCCTTACTGAAGGACTATATGTAGCCTATAAGTGAATTGCAACCAATTGGTCCATTCCATGTTTACTGCAACTATTTCACTTAAATTCTAGCTATAACATCAGAACTAACCCTGAGCTAAGCATTGATGGCATCACCCACTAACACGGAACCCACTGCTGCCCCTCAAGAGAATGGACGTTTGTTTTGATTGACAGGTGGCCCACCAGAGCAGAACCCATGTTTCACCGGCAGACACGGCTGCGACACCAATGCCGCCTGCAGACCCGGAGAAGGCGTCCAGTTCACCTGCGAGTGTTCCACTGGTTTCACTGGGGACGGACGTCAATGCTATGGTAGGGGCCCTGCATACTATACATATCAGCTTAAACCTACACCAGCTGATGCATAAGGGACATGGGGAATAGTCTATTGAAGTTTGGGTTATACTTTATTTGACCTACTTACCTGGTAATTCATTAAAGAATGCATGGTAATAACTTTATTACATTGTTATTATCTAATAAACTTATGGGTTTCTTGGGGATTCTTTGAAATGAAGACTACTTGGCACCATTTAGTGGTGACCAATTTCCTTAAATGATTTCAATAGCAAAGCATACCAATTGTAGCAATTTTTTGAGTAAATACTAGCTGCAATAGGACTGAAAGTGAAGTTGCCCTAGACATTGATCTTCGGTCAGTTTAGCAATTTCCCCACTAAGGATTGGGGGAAGATTGGGCTGAAAACAGTGCATTACATTTCATGACTGATCTTCATAAAATAGGTAGTATTAGTAAGATGGCATCTTCATAGTAGTGGTCATGATATTATATTTAGCTTATTTTGCACTTTCTAAGAACTCAAAGACGCTTTACATCAGTAAAGGGCAAGACCGCACAAAGAGATAAGCAAGTACTACAGGACTGAGACAGACTAGCATAGGAAAACAAGCAATATCATCAGAAATGCCCCATCACTAATAATTCATATTATTAATATACTGTAATGTAATGTAATGTAGTATATTGTCACATAAACTACAAATGACACAAATGATCACATTAAATCATTTATTACAAATATGCAATGAAATAATGTCATTATTATTACGGCTGTTGATATGACTTGCAGTCAACATGAATCTGGTGCAACAGAATTGCCCTCGGGACAAATAAAGTTGTTTTGAATTGAATTGAGTTAAGTTGAATTGAATTGAATGTGCTCATTTTGTAGACATTGACGAGTGCAGAGAGACACCCGAGATCTGTGGTTCTCACGCCATATGCAACAACCAACCGGGAACATTCCGTTGCGAGTGTGTGGACGGTTTCCAGTTCGCCAGCAATGGCAAGACCTGTGTCGGTATGTAGTGCTGAAAAAGTGTGTTTGCAGCTGTGTTGGTCTTTGTTTGGATGGCCCCCAAAATAACCGTTGTAGTTCACACAACCTAATACACACTTTTTACACTAACCTTTTACAGATTTTTTCATAGCGTCTACATTCATCTTCAGCTCCAATTTAAGAATTTCTATGACATATCAGTCTATTAATCTGTTGTTTTCATTAGTCTATCAAACCGTCTACTGAGAACTTTCTCACATTTGCTACTCATTTTTATGGTTTTAGTTTAATCAAACTAAGGATTCAGGGGATTTCTGTCTCCACCAAGTCTAAAATCTGCCTCCCCCTTTCCCCCCTATCCCTTGTAGAAGTGGACCGTCCCATAGACCACTGCCAGAGGGGTACCAATAACTGCGACGTCCCAGAGCGGGCACGTTGTAGCTACACGGGGGCGTCCGCCTATATTTGCTCCTGTCTGTCCGGATTCGTGGGTGATGGTCATACTTGCCAGGGTAGGGTGACACTTAAACAGTTGTGTGTGTGTTTGAGGGTGCATGTTTAACTATTCTTGTGGGGACAAGAAGCCCAAAAAGAAAAATTGGACCAACTGGGGACATTTTGTTGGTCCTCACAAGGTCAAATCCTATTTCTAGGGGGTTTAGGGTTAAGGTTAGAATTAGTGTTAGGGTTAGGAGCTAGGGTTAGGTTTTTGGGTTACGGTTAGGGTTAGAGTTAGAGTTAGAGTACGGGTTAGGTTTAGGTTTAGGGGTTAGGGAAAACAGGATTTTGAATGGGACTGAATTGTGTGTCCCCACAAGGTTAGCTGTACAAGTGTGTGTGTGTGTGTGTGCTGTGTTATGCGTGCGTGCTGTGTGTGTGCGTGCGTGCTTGGTGGCAGCCTGTTTTCTGAGGTTGAAGCACTTTATTTTACTAATAAAATGATTCCATATCATTTGACTTAAATGATCTGAACTCACTCACGGGAACAATATTTGTCATCAGGTCTTAACCTTTTTTTATGTTTTATTTGTTAATAGGGGTGGATCAGCTTTAATATTGCAGGTAGATTGTAGCTTCCATCAATGTAATTATCTGCATCATTTTTTTTTTGTAAATATATGTACAGTACAAGTCAAAAGTTTGAACACCTAATTGTTCAAGGGTTTTTCTTTATTTTTACTATTTTCTACATTGTAGAATAATAGTGAAGACATCAAAACTGTGAAATAACACATATGGAATCACGTAGTAACAAAAAAAGTGTTAAACAAATCAAAAAGGATTTTATATTTGAGATTCTCCAAAGTATCGACCCGTTGCCTATCAGGTATCAAGGTAAGACCCAGATGCAGACCGTGTCGAAGCAACAATGTTTATTACAGCAACAGGGGCAAAGGAACAGGACGGCAGGCAGGCTCAGGGTGTAGTCAGGCAGAGGTCGGTAATCCAGAGGTGGGGCAAAGGTACATGACGGCAGGCAGGGGCAGGGGCAGGCAGAGTGGTCAGGTGGGTGGGTACAGGGTCAGGACAGGCAAGGGTCAAAAACCAGGAGGACGAGAAAAGAGAAACTGGAGAAAAGCAGGAGCTGACACAAACACTCTGGTTGGCTTGACAAACAAGGCGAACTGGCAACAGACGAACCGAGAACACCGGTATAAATACACAGGGGATAATGGGGAAGATGGGCGACACCTGGAGGGGTGTAGAGACAATCACAAAGACAGATGAAACAGATCAGGGTGTGACAGACATTGCCTTGATGACAGCTTTGCACACTCTTGGTATTCTTGGCATTAAGCTCAGGTCTACCCTGTTTTCATCCTTGAGATGTTTCTACAACTTGATTGGAGTCCACCTGTGGTAAATTCAATTGATTGGACATGATTTGGAAAAGCACACACCTGTCTATGTAAGGTCCCACAATTGTTAGTGCATGTCAGAGCAAAAACCAAGCCAGGAGGTCGAAGGAATTGTCCGTAGTGCTCCGAGACAGGATTGTGTCGAGGCACAGATCTGGGGAAGGGTACCAACAACATTTCTGCAATATTGAAGGTCCCCAAGAACACAGTGGCCTCCATCATTCTTAAATGGAAGAAGTTTGGAACCACAAAGACTCTTCCAAGAGCTGGCCCTCCGGCCAAACTGAGCAATTAGGGGAGAAGGGCCTTGGTCAGGGAGGTGACCAAGATCCCGGTTACAGGGCTCCAGAGATGGGAGAATCTTCCAGAAGGACAACCATCTCTGCAGCACTCCACTAATCAGGCATTTATGGTAGAGTGGCCAGATGGAAGCCACTCCTCCGTAAAAGGCACATGACAGCCTGCTTGGAGCTGTCCAAAAGGCACCTAAAGACTCTCAGAAACAAGATTCTCTGGTCTGATGAAACCAAGATTGAACTATTTGGCCTGAATGTCAAGCGTCACGTCTGGAGGACACCTGGCACCATCCTTACGGTGAAGCTTGGTGGTGGCAGCGTCATGCTGTGGGGATGTTTTTCAGGGTCAGGGACTGGGAGACTAGTCAGGATCGAGGGAAAGATGAACGGAGCCAAGTACAGAGAGATCCTTGGTGAAAACCTGTTCCAAGCACTCAGGACCTCAAACTGTGGCGAATGTTCAACGTCCAACAGGACAACGGCCCTAAGCACACAGCTAACACAATGCAGGAGTGGCATCAGGACAAGTCTCTGAATGTCCTTGAGTGGCCCAGCCAGAGCCCGGACTTGAACCCGATCAAACATCTTTGGAGAGACCTGAAAATAGCTGTGCAGCGACACTCCCCATCCAGCCTTGAGCGCTTGAGAGGATTTGCAGAGATGAATGGGAGAAACTCCCCAAATACAGGTGTGCCAAGCTTGTAGCGTCGTACCCAAGAAGACTCGAGGCTGTAATCGCTGTCAAAGGTGCTTCAGCAAAGTACTGAGTAAAGGGTCTGAATACTTATGTACATTTGATATTTTAGTTTTTTAGTTTTTACAAATTTGCAAACATTTCTAAAAACCTGTTTTCACCACTTTATTTTAAGAATGTGAAATGTCCTAATAAAAGTTGAGAGAAGGATTTATTTCAGCTTTTATTTCTTTCATCACATTCCCAGTGGGTCAGAAGTTTACATACACTCAATTAGTATTTGGTAGCATTGCCTTTAAATTGTTAAACTTGGGTCAAACATTTTGGGCAGCCTTCCACAAGCTTCCCACAAGCTTGATGGGTGAATTTTGGCCCAAGCCTCCTGACAGAGCTGGTGTAACTGAGTCAGGTTTGTAGGCCTCCTCAAACACGCTTTTTCAGTTCTGCCCACACATTTTCTATAGGATTGAGGTCAGGGCTTTGTGATGGCCACTCCAGTACCTTGACTTTGTTGTCCTTAAACCATTTTGCCACAACTTTGGAAGTATGCTTGGGGTCATTGTCCATTTGGAAGACCCATTTGCGGCCAAGCTTTAACTTCCTGACTGATGTCTTGAGATGTTGCTTCAATATATCCACATAATTTCCCCTCCTCATGATGCTATCTATTTTGTGAAGTGCACCAGTGCCTCCTACAGCAAAGCACCCGCACAACATGATGCTGCCACCCCCGTACTTCACGGTTGGGATGGTGTTCTTCGGCTTGCAAGCCTCCCCCTTTTTCCTTCAAACATAATGATGGTCATTATGGCCAAAACGTTATATTTTTGCTTCATCAGACCAGAGGACATTTCTCCAAAAAGTACGATCTTTGTCCCCATGTGCAGTTGCAAACCGTAGTCTGGCTTTTTTATGGTGGTTTTGGAGCAGTGGCTTCTTCCTTGCTGAGCGACCTTTCAGGTTATGTTGATATAGGACTCGTTTCACTGTGGATATAGAGACTTTTGTACCTGTTTCCTCCAGCATCTTCACAAGGTAATTTGCTGTTGTTCTAGGATTGATTTGCACTTTTTGCACCAAAGTACGTTCATTTCTAGGAGACAGAACGCGTCTCCTTCCTGAGCGGTATGACGGTTACGTGGTCCCATGGTGTTTATACTTGTGTACTATTGTTTGTACAGATGAACGTGGTACCTTCAGGCGTTTGGAAATTGCTCCCAAGGATGAACCAAACTTGTGGAGGTCTACAATTTCTTTTCTGAGTACTTGGCTGATTTCTTTTGATTTTCTCATGATGTCTAGCAAAGAGGCACTGAGTTTGAAGGTAGGCCATGAAATACATCCACAGGTACACCTCCAATTGACTCAAATGATGTCAATTAGCCTATCAGAAGCTTCTAAAGCCATGACATAATTTTCTGGAAATGTCCAGGCTGTTTAAAGGCACAGTCAACTTAGTGTATGTAAACCTCTGACCCACTGGAATTGTGATACCGTGAATTATAAGTGAAATAATCTGTCTATAAACAATTGTTGGAGTAATTAGTTGTGTCATGCACAAAGTAGAACCGACTTGCCAAAACTATAGTTTGTTAACAAGAAATTTGTGGAGTGGTTGAAAAACTAGTTTTAATGACTCCAACCTAAGTGTATGTGAACTTCCGACTTCAACTGTATATAACATTCTATTGGTTTCAAGAATATTGTACAATAATTTAAATGGAAAAATTCTAAGTTTTGAATCCGGCTAATAACGGTCCTCTGAGTGTATAATTTCTTTGGGGGTGTACCTCCACTGTTATGCCATCCAGCCCTGGAGTTTTCCCAGACTTAAACACTTGAATTGCATCAAGAAGTTCTTCCTCTGTAATTTGGCCTTCACATTAGTCTTTCTGTACAACTGTTTATTTTACATTATTAATAGAAAATAAATCCATACAGTTAAATTTGGTTAGTGGAGATGGAGGAGACTGAAACGAAAATATGCTTAAAGTACTTCATTTCCTTTTTCAAAATATTGTTTGGTGAATCATGGGTGACTGTCATTTGTGACAAGTTTCAGTAAATTCTTTTTGGCATCATGTTGAAGATAAAAAATTATTTGGTGCATTTTTCTCCATATTCCATCCAGTTCGCTTTATTTTTTATAATATATTACACATGATCTTTCTTGAACAAGTTCCTCCATTACTTTTTGTTTTTCTTCTAACTTATTCTGAGCCTCTTATGGTTAAGTTTTTATTGCTATCTATCTGTTCTGTTAGTCCTTCCATTTCCTTTGTTAATATGGACTCTTTTGACCGAAATTGCTTTTGAGTACTGAATTTCATGGCCCCTAAAGGCACATTTAAAAGTGTCCCATACAATAAGGGGATCGGCTGTACCTGTGTTATGTCGGGAAAAGTCAGTTATAATTTCTTCTGTCCTAGTTAAAAACAAGTTATCATCCAATCGCACACGTGTAAATTCTGTAAGAGTAATATATATGCCAATTATTTGATGGTCTGACCGCATTCTGTCCCCTATAAACACTTTTTATACTTTTGGTGCCAGAGAGAATGACATAAGAAAGTAGTCAAGACGACTAGCTTTATTGAGCCTCCGCCATGTATATCTCACTAGGTCAGGATATTTAAGCCTCCATATATCCAATAGTTCCAATATATCCATGACATTCTTGATTTCCTTAAGGGTGATAGTTTGAAGTGTGATTTCTTTTACGGTCCTTAGAGGTATTTAAAACCGTATTATAATCTCCCACCATAATAGTCTTGTATTGCTTGTAGGGTTGATCAATTATTATATATATTTTCAAAGAAGCGTGGATCATCATTATTTGGAGTTAAGGAGCTATATCTGTTTATGGTCCAATAACATATTTAAAATCATCCATGTACCTAGAGGATCTGTTTGGACAATTTGCACATTTGGATCAAAATTACTGTTAATTAATATCATCACCATTTTAAATTTCTTTGCCCATGGGTGAAATATATTTTGCCGCCCCAGTCCTTTTTCCACACAACTTCATCTAAAATTGTTGAATGAGTTTCCTGTAAACACTAGATATTATATTCCTTCTCATTATTTCTTCTTATTATCTGTTACACCATTACAATTATAACTGGCTATACTTATTTCACAATTTACCATAATGAGATACAAGTTTCAAATCTAAACTCAGCAAAAAAAGAAACGTCCCTTTTTCAGGATCCTGTCTTTCAAAGATAATTCGTAAAAATCCAAATAACTTCACAGATCTTCATTGTAAAGGGTTTAAACACTGTTTCCCATGCTTGTTCAATGAACCATAAACAATGAATGTACATGCACCTGTGGAACGGTCGTTAGAAACTAACAGCTTACAGACGGTAGGCAATTAAGGTCGCAGTTATGAAAACTTAGGACACTAAAGAGGCCTTTCTACTGACTCTGAAAAACACCAAAAGAAAGATGCCCAGGGTCCCTGCTCATCTGTGTGAACGTGCCTTAGGCATGCTCCAAGGAGGCATGAGGACCGCAGATGTGGCCAGGGCAATAAATTGCAATGTCCGTACTGTGAGACGCCTAAGACAGCGCTACAGGGAGACAAGACGGACAACTGATCGTCCTCGCAGTGGCAGACCACGTGTAACAACACCTGCACAGGATCGGTACATCCGAACATCACACCTGCGGGACAGGTAGAGGATGGCAACAACAACTGCCCGAGTTACACTGGGAACGCACAATCCCTCCATCAGTGCTCAGACTGTCCGCAATAGGCTGAGAGAGGCTGGACTGAGGTCTTGTAGGCCTGTTGTATGGCAGGCTGTAATGTAACAAAATGTGGAAAAAGTTGCTGGACCAGACAGGACTGGAAAAAAGTGCTCTTCACTGATGAGTCACGGTTTTGTCTCACCACTGGTGATGGTCGGATTCGCGTTTATCGAGGTGGAGGGTCCGTCATGGTCTGGGGCGGTGTGTCACAGCATCATCGGACTGAGCTTGTTGTCATTGCAGGCAATCTCAACGCTGTGCGTTACAGGGAAGACATCCTCCTCCCTCATGTGGTACCCTTCCTGCAGGCTCATCCTGACATGACCCTCCAGCATGACAATGCCACCAGCCATCCTGCTCGTTCTGTGCATGATTTCCTGCAAGACAGGAATGTTAGTGTTCTGCCATGGCCAGCGAAGAGCCCGGATCTCAATCCCATTGAGCACGTCTTGGACCTGTTGGATTGGAGGGTGAGGGCTAGGGCCATTCCCCCCAGAAATGTCCAGGAACTTTCAGGTCCCTTGGTGGAAGAGTGGGGTAACATCTCACAGCAAGAACTGGCAAATCTGGTGCAGTCCACGAGGAGGAGATGCACTGCAGAACTTAATGCAGCTGGTGGCCACACCAGATACTGACTGTTACTTTTGATTTTGACCCCCCCTTTGTTCAGGGACACATTATTCCATTTCTGTTAGTCACATGTCTGTGGATCTTGTTCAGTTTATGTCTCAGTTGTTGAATCTTATGTTCATACAAATACATGTTAATTACATGTTAAGTTTGCTGAAAATTAACACAGTTGACAGTGAGAAGACATTTTTTTATTCATCATAAAATAATATATAATTTTGTTTATTTATCATAATATATGTGTGTAAACTCACCATTAAAAAGTACCATAAAGATTGAGTGTCCGTAGCTATACCATGATATTTGCATTGCTACTAAGTAAACCTCCAATTGTTCCCCACAATTCCACCCGCTAAAACCCCTCCCCGTCCCAAGATGGGTTGTCATCCCAGTGACCGGCAGACCACCCCCGTCACTCCGGATCCCAGGGACCCCGAAAGACCTGGACCCATCCTTCGAAAAGAGCACACAGTGCCACCTACAGAACAGGCATGCAAAATTGAGCAAAAATCAGGAGATTTGTTTAACTTTCTCAAGTCCTTGGTGATGGAGATCAGATATACTACCCCCTTCCTCTGGAAACACACACTCGCTGGTCTCCAATTGTGACCATTTCCTCAAGCATCTCTGTGCAGTCAGACCTCTGATTATTTTGTACCACCAGGTCCACAATAATATGCCCCCTCTCTGATTGTCCGAGTGTAACCCCCCCCCTCCATGAGTTACTGCAGATGTATCTCGACTTGCCTTTGTAGCCCTTGTCTAGTTACTAGGCCATATTAGAATAGTATACGTTACTGTCCATCATGCAAAATAAAGTTGTCTTTTGCTTTTCTTGGAACCCCCCAGACACCACAGAAACACACAAACCCTTCAGCTTAAAAAAACAGACTATGTCTTCTCTCTAAACTCTCCACTGGGTCTCTCTATGTTGGACCCTCTGAGTACTTCTCGTTGTAATGCACCCACACTGGGGCCCCTGCGAGAGGAAATGTATCCACCTGGACAGGAAATGCAAACAACCCGGCCCTACAGCTGGGGAGCTCGTTGGTAATGCGTTTTATTCATCCATCCATCCCTGTATGTCTTATTTTCCCTCGTCCAATGCAACATGGCCCACCACCAAACGAAAGCAGTAGGAATTTCCATATGTCCTTGTGGATTTGTAGAACTCCTTTTTCATTTGTTGACCTTAGAGTAGACTTTAGAGGTTGAGGTAGTGAGCTGGGTGTGTTACATCCAAGTTGCAGCCAAAGAATGGTATCCCTGACCTTATCGAACGCTAAGCTTCAACACGTGTACACAGTACTTCAGTTATGCAGATACAATGTTTTATTGACTGTACTTTTCTAAAGAATGATGTTTCTTTCCCCATCTAACACCATTACATAACACAGTATGTGACATGTCATGAATGTATGTTTCACATTTAGATACTTTATATAGTAGTGCAATACCAATACTTTTTGTATTTTTATAGCAGGATTTAATATTCACATTCCAATTGACTGTGTATATTTCAGCTATATATAAAAATATTTTGATACCTTATTTTCAGTTGAATTATCATCTGTGTCCTTATTGTTTCTCATTGACTGTTGTTCGACTGTTGTTCCTCACACACACAGACATTGACGAGTGCGAGCAAGGTCGCTGTCACCGGGACGCCGTCTGTTATAACTCTCAGGGCTCCTTCACCTGTCAGTGCCGCCCTGGTTTCCATGGCGACGGCTTCCAGTGTGCCCCTGGCTCCCCAGGTAGGTAACCCCTGGGCTTTTTGGTGTAAATAAACCCCCTTTTCAAACCCCAAGTTGTGTGAGAGGAGTTCTTCTCAGGGTCATGGTCATTTGGAATCAAACAGAAGTTTGATCCCCGGTCAAGTCATACCAATGACTCTAAAAATGGGTGAATCTGCAGTTCAAACACCCGGCCAGTGCTTTGGTAAATAGCTCAGGGATGGGGCTGGAGAAATGTAACCATTCTCAAGTGTATAGATGGAGCTATGGATGCAAGAACTGACCATCCATGACATCAAAATTATACTTTTAACCTATGTTTTAAAGCGATACATTGTTTGTTTAAAATTACAATGTTTGCAAACATTGGAGTAAAATAAGCGTATATTTTGGGTTCTGATGGGGTATGGCAGTTGAAATAAGTTCATGAGACATTTATAAGTTGTGATGTGTAGATTGGCCCTTTAAGGAAATGGACAGGGGGTGTACATTAAGCTGCCTCATGCTGCAGAAACAGGATATAGGCTCCTACCCAGTGGGCCATTTTGTCTCAGACAAGGCTACTGATACTTATAAGTTAAACAGCAGCCAGAGGCAGTGTAGTCCAAAATGTGCAAGGGAAGTCAAGAGACATGCATTCAGAAGGAACCTCTAAATTGTACGGCTATGTCCGGAAGTATCTAAATAGTGTACATTGCATGGGTATAGTTCGAGCTCTCATCAGACATCTTCCGCCACTCAAAACATTAGGATTCGCGTAGTTTTACTTTTCTGTCTTAGTGCCAACAGCTGGAACATGTGAAGCTCCTAACAGTATAGTTTGGTTTAGAGGGAGGGGGGACGGGGGAGAGGGGAGAGGGAGGCGGGGGAGCAAGACAGATTTGTTATCAAAGGAAAGCATAATATACCAGAGACAAACTGTTTATATTGAACGTCCACACAAGCTATAGTGGGCTAAACAGTATATACAGTGCATTTTATTAATGTAGGTCTGTTCGCTAAGTTAAACAAGTCTATCAGTGTTGCGTCATCGCCTGGCACCAATAGAAAGTTATTTAATCATGGAACGCTCCCAGCATGGTAGAACATGGATTGAGGCGAAGGCCGGAACAGTGTGTACTTCCACAAGACAGATATAAGACTATATGAGACTGCTAAAATATGGAACTGTTAGGGGGAGGGAGGAGGGATGAAGGGTGTGTGTGCGTGTGCTTCGGGGTTCTGAAACTCACTCTGAACTGAGTGTCTGTTGGTTTCTGGTGTGCCTTGACCACATGTTCCCCTCTTCCCTCCCCCCTTGAATGACATTTAAAGGTTGACATTTGACACGGCATCCTTCCTGTGCGGGGATGGGTATAACAACACACAGATGTTATGTAGGGAGGATAAAGGAATGGAAAGGGGAGGTTGGTGTTGATACATAACATACGATCCCCGTTCAGAAAGACCAACATAGCTGCTCATTCTCCATACAAATAGCCGCCGTATATTTGGGAATATATGGGTATGTGTATTCAAGTGTTCCATTATTTTTCTATAGGCTGCAGCTTTCATGTCATGTACTGGAGCCTTGGGTGTTTGTGAGTTGGCATCCTTCTCAGATGTTACCGCTTTGTTCAAGTCCAATCCAGGTGTCAACTGCATGTATGTACGCTAATTATACCTCCTTCTCCTCTGCCTCCAGTTTTGTCATATTTTGTACAAGCCTTCTGAAAAGGGGATTCATTTTGTCCTCCTTTGTATGAACTTATACTTGTAGTACACACTGTAGTGCCTGGACCCTGTGAGAGTTGACCTGGTTGTCTTCCTCTCGTCTCGACGGTTCACGACCGTCTGACGAAAACTGTTCAGTTTCCATCGTTGACTAGTTGTCTTTATTTTGGGGGCTTTTGTTGATTGTTGCAGCCAGACGTTGTGCATAGCGCAGATTGTATGTTCCGGCTGTTTGAGATTGTTATGACTAGTCTGTGGTTAACCAGACAGATACCCTGGGGATAAGTCTTTCAGTGAGACACTATATTCCAGATGTCACCGTGTCCCCTATGTCAGATTTACGGGACTGCAAAAATATTCTACATTGAATCATATGCTCATCGGCTCTCTCCTTATTCCATGTTTTCCATATTAGTAGTGGGCAAGTAACTTTAGTTTTGAACTGCCATGTGCCATGTAGTACAGTAAGGCAATTATATTTAAACCAAAGCTATATAGCGCTTTAAAAAAAAAAAGAAGCAATTTCTTAAAAACCTTTCTAAAAGACATGTAGGTTCATTTTTATTTTCTTAATTTCCTCTATTTCTTTTATTACTTCTCTCATTGTCATCTTTCTGTTTTATTCCAGAGCTTGAGAAGACGCAGTGCGAGCGAGACAGAGAAAGCATCCAGGTCTCTTCCAACACAGGCTCGTTTTCCTTCTTCCGCCCACGCCCCGCCGTCAGTCAGTACGTTCCTACCTGCGACCAGCATGGTGCCTACGAGCCCACCCAGTGCCACGGTAGCATTGGGCAGTGCTGGTGTGTGGACGGCAATGGTCAGGAGATCCCCAACACTAGAACTGGCCCCGACCAAAGACCTTTGTGTGAGTGACTGCCTCAAAAGGTGGACGGGCCGATTGGTCATCCTTGGCTTTTACCTTAAATCAAATCAAATCAAATTGTATTTGTCACATACACATGGTTAGCAGATGTTAATGCGAGTGTAGCGAAATGCTTATGCTTCTAGTTCCGACAATGCAGTAATAACCAACAAGTAATCTAACCTAACAATTCCACAACTACTACCTTATACGCACAAGTGTTAAGGGATAAAGAATATGTACATAAAGATATGTAATGAAACCTAAGATTACCTGGGGTACCAATGTAAGAAATAACACATAACAAAAACAAAATACTGCATAGTTTCCTAGGAACGCGAAGCGAGGCGGCCATCTCTGTCGGCGCCGGAAGTAGACAAGACTTAATATTCATATTCAACATATTCATGCATTCATAGCACTCATGTCTATTCCATTACACTCAACATTTGTACCCGTATGCTAAATAAAAATACAGTAGGAACCCACTGGGCACATACTGGTTGAATTAACATTGTTTCCACGTCATTTCAACAACAAAAATGATATGTGATGACATTAAATCAACGTGAAAAACTGATTGGATTTGCAAAAAATAATCAAAGTAAAGTAACTTTTAACCTAAATTCAATGGCATGGTTGAAAGTTTTGTTGATTTCGCATTTAAATCAGGTTAGTTGAAAACTCAATCATATATAAACCAAAACTAGATGTTGATAGGACGTCTGTTCCCAGTGGGAAATGTAATTTCAGTTGTCCTCCCTTGACAGGTATTGACCAGGGAGTGATTCCTCCCCCGATCGGACCCACCACCAGGCCAGATGTCTCTCCTGTGGCCCCAGGGACCCACCTGCTGTTTGCCCAGAGCGGGAAGATCGAGCACATCCCTCTGGACGGATACAGCATGAACAAAGGGGAGGCCAAAGCCCTGCTTCACCTGCCTGTGAGGCTCCACATTGACACACCTCAACTCACCTCACATTATCTCAAACAGAAAGTCAGATAGCTACTCATTCAGTCAATAACTGCACATCACTCACTACAAGCAACTGAGGGAAGTTACTTATTGACTCACAAATGTTAACTCACTCACTCTCTTCTCGAGTGAGAGATTCACTCAGTCAGTAAGTCACTCCTCTGTAAGCCCCGGCATACCACACTTTGTTAAGATGGCCGCTCACCAGATGGCCAGAGCTGTCTTCTCAGACTTAGGTTGAATGAAAAGAGGGGGATTTGCTAATCTCTTGCTCGCATATCAGATGTTTCCTTTAACCGGACTGAGAGTGCGTTGATGGGTGTTGTGGGTCCACGCACCCACTCTCTGGAATGTCCCAAATGCCACTTGAACAATCTCCTGATTGTGTGAGTTGACCATCCATACTCGTCCTCAGGCTTTTCTTCTTTCTTCTCACGAGCGTGGAATGGTCTGGCAGAACATGTAACTGGACATACAGAGGGATTCTTCCCCATAAAAGCTTCAATTGTTTGGCGAGTCGCATTCTGCCATTTTGAAATGTAATGTTACATTATGTACTTCTTATGTCATTTGGTTGAACCCCATCTGTGAAATGAATGGGGTGAGATATTATCACTGTTAAAGTAGTTCCTGTTCTGCTTGCAACATCAATGTGACAATCTAGTTAAAACAATTTATTACATTATAAATTGTTCTCTTGCTGTGAACAGGGGCTCTATTGAGTGTGTGTGACATCCTATATTCTGACATTTGCATGGTTTCCAATTAGCAGTTAAGAAGGGAAAAAAGAAGGGCATTTGATTTTTTTTAGTGCCAGGCCAGCTACACACACTACTATGGTGCAAAGTGCATCGGATGATTGGTCTTTTCAATGTGACAATGTGTTTGTATCTGTCCCGATCTAAATAAACCATTAATCAATAAAACCCTCTGTCTTTATGTGTTGCTCCCAGGACAGAGTGGCGATCGCCGTGGCCTACGACTGTGTGGAGAAGATGGTGTACTGGACGGACATTACAGGGCCCTCCATCAGCAAGGCCAGCCTGAAAGGAGGAGACATAATTTCTCTCGTCACAACAGGTGAGCAGTACACAGGTCTCAGGCCAGTCTGGAGAGAAGAGACACCATCTCTCTTGTCACAACAGGTGAGCACTGCACAGGTCTGAGGTCAGCCTGTAGGGAGGAGAAACCATGTCTCTCGTCACAACAGCTTTAGTACACAGGTCTCAGGCCAGTCTGGAGGGAGGAGACACACTCTCTCGTCACAACAGGTGAGCGGTACACTGGTCTGAGATCATTTCAAACCTAGCTAGCATGGTCCATGAAATGCATCAAGAATGGTAATAGTTAACTTTTAATTTATCATGTTTTATTTCTCTTAATTTATCTTTATAAAGGCTTTACATGTGGGTATAATGTGTAAACAAAAACACATCTGCGATCTGTCTATCCATCAAAAGTTCCATTCATTTCATCTTTTGACATGTGTGAAACAACACGGACAAATGGCAGATTGCCATCCATTGTTTTGGTAGTCTTTCAATGTTCACTATATATCCAAAAGTATGTGGACACCCCTTCAAATTAGTGGATTCGGCTATTTCAGCCACACCCTTTGCTGACAGGTGTATAAAATCGAGCACACGGCCAAGTAATCTCCATTGACAAACATTGGCAGTAGAATGGCCTTACAGAAGAGCCTTACAATGACTTTCAATGTGGCACCGTTATAGGATGCCACCATTCCAACAAGTACGTTTGTCAAATTTCTGCCCTGCTAGAGCTGCCCCGGTCAGCTCTAGTAGCAACAACGGCTCAGCCGTAAAGTGGTAGGCCACACAAGCTCACAGAACAGGACTGCCGAGTGCTGAAGCACGTAACACTCACTAGCGAGTTCCAAACTGCCTCTGGAAGCAACGTCATCACAAGAACTGTTCGTCGGGAGCTTCATGAAATGGGTTTCCATGGCCAAGCAGATGCACACAAGCCTAAGATCACCATGCGCAATGCCAAGCGTCGACTGGAGTGGTGTAAAGCTATCCGCCATTGGACTCTGGAGCAGTGGAAACGTGTTCTCAGGAGTGATGAATCACGCTTCACCATCTGGCAGTCCGACGGACAAATACCTGCCCGAATGCATAGTGCCCACTGTAAAGTTTGGTGGAGGAGGAATAATGGTCTGGGGCTATTTTTCATGGTTCGGGCTAGGCCCCTTAGTTCCAGTGAAGGGAAATTTTAACGCTACAGCATACAATGACATGCTAGATGATTCTGTGCTTCCAACTTTGTGGTAACAGTTTGGGGAAGGCCCTTTCCTGTTTCAGCATGACAATGCCTCCATACACAGAGCAAGAGCAAAAATGATATGTTGAGATCTGTGTGGAAGAACTTGACTGGCCTGCACACAGCCCTGACCTCAACCCCATCAAACACCTTTGGGATTAATTGAAACGCTGACTGTGAGCCATCTCTAATTACCCAACATCAGTGCCCGACCTCACTAATGCTCTTGTGGCTGAATGGAAGCAAGTCTCTGCGGCAATGTTCCAAATTCTAGTGGAAAGCCTTCCCAGAAGAGTGGAGGCTTTTATAGCAGCAAAGGAGGGACCAACACCATATTAATGCCCATGATTTTGGAATGAGATGTTCAACGAGCAGGTGTCCACATACTTTTGACAATGTAGTGTCCCCCAGGGATGGAAATAAAGCTTGCCTAAGGATAGTATTTTTTATATTGGGCTTGTAGAAAATGTGACCAACTAGCTTGCTGTCTATTGAAATGTTCTCTTCTGAAAGATTTTGGACCCGGGCTTGTAGGAATTGCAGTCTACTACCCCAGCTGGCCAGTGCCCCAACTCCTTAAGTTCCATCCCTGATGACTCCCATAGAAAATCAGCAGTTTCTGTCTGATCTAGGCGTAATGATGTCCTCCTCCTCTCTTCCTTAGACCTGGAGAGTCCAGAGGGTTTGGCTATCGACTACCTGGCCCGACTAATGTTCTGGACGGACTCCATGAAGGACAGGATTGAGGTGGCCAAACTGGACGGAAGCCAGCGCCGTGTCCTCTTCGACACCGACCTGGTCAACCCTCGGCCCATCGTCGCTGACCCCTCCTATGGGTACGTGTTTTTGGACAATGTCTGAGTGATTCCTTTGATGAAAATGTGTGATTAAATAAGCAGTTAGTTCTTTGTGCTGAAGATATATTGTCCTTAACCGCTAAGGCCTGGAACGATTTCGCTAGCGAATCTGGCAGGTTAGCCTTTTCATGGTTTCAATAGCATAATGTAGGTTTGACAACACAAATCACCAGTGCTGTGTTCCTTTTAAAGCTGTTGGTTTAAAAATATGGTTCTAAGTATCGTGCCAGGAACATGTTTTCTCTGGCTTGTTGTCCAGACGACTCTACTGGGCAGACTGGAATAGAGACGGGCCCAAAATTGAGATGTCTAACATGGACGGAACCGACAGGACGGTCTTAGTTAAGGACGACCTGGGGCTGCCCAACGGCCTGACATACGACCCTGAGAGCCAGCAGCTGTGCTGGGCCGATGCTGGTAAGAGGCTATGCTAAACATAACACTATCGATGCTGGTAAGAAGTTACGAAAAACATGCTAACACTATCTGTAAAAAGCTATGCTAAACGTGCTTACACTATTGATGTTGTTGAGAAGGTATGCTAAAAATGCTAACACTAGTGGTGCTGGTAATAAACTATGCTAAACATGCTAACCATATCGTTTCTGGTAAAGACGCTACACTAAACATGCTAACACTATTGATATCGTGAGCTAAACATGCTATGTAGCAATCCATGAGAAAATCCCACTCTACTGAGGCAGTTCAGATGACTCAGTTAGTTGGAGCATGGTGCTAGCAGCAGGGATGTTGGTTTGACAGCTGCATGTTCTCTTTTACCTTTACAGGTACTCGTAAGGTACAGTGTATGGACCCCAACGGTAGGAACCGTAGGACTATTGTGGAGGGGATTCAGTATCCCTTCGCCATCGTATCCCATGGGAGGAACCTTTACTACACTGACTGGAGAAGGTATGATCACCTGGGCCCGGTTTCCCAAAAGCATCTTAAGGCTAAGTTCATTGGTTGAACCTTTGTAGGAGCATCGTTAAATCTCCAAGCTGTTTCCCAAAACTATTTTTTACTAAAGTTGCACTTGAAAATGCTTGTTATTTACTGACAGCCCTTCTGTAGATTCTCCTACTATACACATAAAATCTCTGCTATACATAGAGACAGATAGGCCTAAACATTTTTATTCTGTGTGACTGACGATAACTGCAGAACGAAGTTGACTACAAATATAAAGTCGCCAATGTCTTTGCAATTGTTACAAACATAGGGAAGGATAAAAAGATGAAGAACAGAAAACAGAGATGACTGCATTAAAATAGAAATACTGTAGGTCTAGACCTACAGGCTACATATCCCTATATATTTAAATCATATAAAAATAAATTCCATGATCAATAATTTGAGTTCTAATTTGCTAATTGTCAGCTACTGTCTGTAATTTTTGCCTAAATATATTTCATGATGTGTAACTAAGCATTTCACTGCACCTTTCATACTGTGTACATGACCTTTCATAAGCTGTGTACATGACGAATACAATTTCATTTGCTTAATTAATTTATTCATACACACCTATTTCACGAGCATGCATACATTTCCCATTACTTACAATGCTCGGATTTGTATACACCAGGCCAGTATATTGCCCCATTTTCAAAAGATTAATGAAAATAAATAAAAAACCTTGGCAATGAATGATAGAAAGGATTCTTGTCATGTAGAATTTAGATTTTCATGCTAGTCAAAAGAGTAAGCCTTCAAAAGAATGGTAGTAGACTTCATAGTTATGAGTACGAGGTGTTTCTTCATTAGCCATTTGAAACAGTACTGTTTATTTAAAAACACGAGTGTCTCATAAATGTCTTAAGTTTGTTTAATGCCAATGTTTAGGCAGCAGCGACTGTTTAGAGAATATTTTGATAATGTTGTTTGCTGTTGCCAGGGAGGCGGTGGTAGCCGTGGACCGCACAACGGACAGAGAGACGGACGAGTTTCTGCCACAGAAGCGTTCGCGAGTGTATGGCATTGCCACGACCCCAACTCAATGCCCACAAGGTAAGCCTCCTCACACTTCCTCACTCTCTCAATAGCCTTGGTTTGCATCCCAAATGTCATCCTATTGGCTCTGGTCAAAATAAGTACACTGTATAGGGAATAGGGTGCCATTTGGGGATAGTCGAGGTCATTGGTCACCAACCCTTTCTGAGTCAAGATCACTTTCGTAGTCAAAAAGTAAGCCGAGATCGACCTGTCAGATATAAAATAAACATGACTTAAAAAATGTAACAATCTAATAAAAACTGTTCTGTAAGAATGAGGTTTGTGCTGTAGGCCTAATACATTATTACAGCATATTGGCTACAGTTTATGTACACTTAGGTTGGAGTCATTAACTCCTTTTTCAACCCCTCCACAAATTTCTTTTTAACAAACTATAGTTTTGGCAAGTCGGTTAGCACATCTACTTTGTGCATGACACAAGTAATTTTTCCAACAATTGTTTACAGACAGATTATTTCACTTATAATTCACTGTATCACAATTCCAGTCGGTCAGAAGTTTACATACACTAAGTTGACTGTGCCTTTAAACAGCCTGGAAAATTCCAGAAAATTATGTCATGGCTTTAGAAGCTTCTGGTAGGTTAATTGACATAATTTGAGTCAATTGGAGGTGTACCTGTGGATGTATTTCAAGGCCTAGCTTCAAACTCAGTGCCACTTTGATTGACATCACGGGAAAATCAAAAGAAATCAGCCAAGTCCTCAGAAAAAACATTGTAGACCTCCACAAGTCTGGTTCATCCTTGGGAGCAATTTCCAAATGCCTGAAGGTACCACGTTCATCTGTACAAACAATAGTACGCAAGTATATACACCATGGGACCACGCAGCCGTCATACCGCTCAGGAAGGAGACGCGTTCAGTCAGGAAGTTAAAGCTTGGTCGCAAATGGGTCTTCCAAATGGACAATGACCCCAAGCATACTTCCAAAGCTGTGGCAAAATGGCTTAAGACAACAAAGTCAAGGTATTGGAGTGGCCATCACAACGCCTTGACCTCAATCCCATAGAAAATGTGTGGGCAGAACTGAAAAAGCGTGTGGGAGCAAGGAGGCCTACAAACCTGACTCAGTTACACCAGCTCTGTCAGGAGGAATGGGCCAAAATTCACCCAACTTATTGTGGGAAGCTTGTGGAAGGCTACCCGAAATGTTTGAACCAAGTTAAACAATTTAAAGGCAATGCTACCAAATACTAATTGAGTGTATGTAAACTTCTGACCCACTGGGAATGTGATGAAAGAAATAAAAGCTGAAATAAATCACTCTACTATTATTCTGACATTTCGCATTCTTAAAATAAAGTGGTGATCCTAACTGTCCTAAAACAGAAAATTTTACTCTGATTAAATGTCAGGAATTGTGAAAAACTGAGTTTAAATGTATTTGACTAAGGTGTATGTAAACTTCCGACTTCAACTGTACCTACTGCTGCTTTTGGTGGGATTTGCTCTATTTATTCAGACCACATGTAGTGTGCATTTGATTTCAAAGTACAATTTAAAGTGCAATTGTGCCAAATAACTAGAAACTCCTGTAAGTGATGGTAATGTTATCCAAATGTCACCCGCAGCGTATAACTACTGCTCGAACAACGGAGGCTGTTCACACCTTTGTCTACCTCGCCGCGGCGGCTTCACCTGCCGGTGCCCAGACGTGGTGGACGAAAGCTGTGTGGAGAGGAACTTGTGAGGACTGAAGAGAGAATAGTAGATTATCCTCCTAACTGCACAAAGGGGTTGTGACACGTGTACCTTCCAACTTCCTCTTTATAGGAAGAATGATAAGCTGTATCCGGTTGGCGGTTACTCTGTGGCCCAAATCCATTCAGATTGCTAGGCCTGTACTGCTCAGTTTCTTGTTGATTCCCCTCTGGCAGATCTGAGAGTATTGGGTAGTTTGTAAGGATATGATAGCGATCTCTACTGTAGTTCTCTGGTTAGTTAGGTGGCGTTGCTATCCTATTGCTTACACCTATCTAGTCCTTTGACCTTGTTACGGTGTGTATTTGAAATCTCCAAAATTATTTTGCCATTATTTTCTGATCCATTTGATAAAAAGTCTCATTGTATTTTTTTGTATTGTAAATAAATACCTGAAATATAGACGTATTATCTGAAGTACACGTTTCGATTGGTGCTCTCGATGACCAGTTATAGCTGATTATTACTGTGAAGGTGTACAGATTGTTGGGCGTAATGCCAGGTTGTTGGTGTTTGGCTGCCACAAGCCTATCTGGAGAGAAGTTGGCCCATCGCCTTTTGATGAGCTCATTCTCCCCTTGAGAGGGTTGACAGGCCACCATAGGAGTGTTACGTAAGGTTAATGCGTGTTCTGTGTGTGCAGCTGTGCGGTGACTATGAGGAAAAAACAAGGACATTTACATTATGTGCAGCTGTCCTATTAACATTTTTACAAGTTGTGTACATGGCCTTTTTTCTTTGTTAGTACAGTAACATGTTAGTTATCAGGAAGCTATTTGTCTTTTTTAAAAGCGTACAGTAACTAGAATACCAGTTTGTGGTTTGTGACATTGTCATTTGTAAATGCATTTTATTATATTTCTAAAAGATCTCAAAATGAACTGTGGCGAACGCAAAATCTCTGGCCATGGCTTATGTAAGTAAACCTTGTCCGAGCCAGAATGGCCAATAGGGCAGATGCCCATCTTCTGTCTTTGTAGCGTGAGGCAGCTTGATGTACAAGTACACCCATGGACAGAACGCTAGTCTATCAAAGGGCTATACCATAAATCCATCTCCTTAATTCTGAGTGCCAAGCAGGGGCATCGGCCCCATTTTGTAAGTCTTTGGTATGACTCGACAGGGGATTGAACCTCTAAACTTCCAATCTCAGAGCAAACACTAACAATAGTTGGCCAGTTATCGTCTTATATGATAGGGGAAAAAATTTGATTTCTGCCTAAACAGGCATACCCAAATGTAATTATTTTATCATGAGATGGCCATAAACAATAACTGCTAATGTTGCATAGTGTTAGAAATGTCTGGTACTCACCTTTCTGGTAAAAAATATTTTATAAACTGCTGAGGTGTACTCACTTTTGAGGACGCAAGCTCAAGTACATAGTATTAATGGGATTTTTTTTAAAGTTATTTTTTTTCCTAACATGCTGACCACACCGGTCGCGTCACGTGAGCGAGTATTGTAAAATAAATTTACACACGTTATTCAATCATTGCTCCAACACTGCACGCGAGTGTCTGCGTTGCCAGGCGCTAAAATAGAAGTAAAATAGTTTCTATTTTAGACTCTCCCGGCCTCTCCCATCTCCTCATTGGTGTTTAGCAGCATATACCCACGTG
The DNA here is from genome assembly GCF_016432855.1 of Salvelinus namaycush. Taxonomy (NCBI): domain Eukaryota; kingdom Metazoa; phylum Chordata; class Actinopteri; order Salmoniformes; family Salmonidae; genus Salvelinus; species Salvelinus namaycush. Next base: position 61,005,491 of record NC_052308.1, on the reverse strand, counting down.
GGTGATTGAAAGATGAACTGACGTCCACACTCCAGTTGGTTGTAGTAATGCACTGTAAAGTTGGTTGCCAACCGCCATATAAAGTCCGAAGAAGTAAAGAAGAAGCCTGAGGAAGGAGGAGGGATGACGAGAAAGGAATTCGGTTTACCGTTTTATCTGTGGATTAATTGTCGGAGTAGAGGACTTTGTGCATTTCAGGTAAAATAACAACCAAATGTTTATATCCCAGGACAAATTAGCTAGCAACAGCAAGCTAGCTAGCTAAATTGCCATAAATGTTTAATGCTTTTCGACCTGTCCCCAAATTAATATAATTGATTAAGAGTTTGTTTTGATATTTCAACCTGCGTGTTCTGATCGCTTCTGGTGTGGTTGAACAAAAGCAACGTGCATGCGTCCGGTTCGGTCAGCACGTAAACGTCCACTGAGCAGTGCAGAGACACCATTCAAATGTGTGCAGACTCGTTAGAACAAGTGATTTCATCGGCCTGTGGAAGTGGGCCACCTACTGGTAGAGTTTGTTTTTTGGATCTATTTAAAAGTTGTTTTGAAAAAGTACTGCATTGCATTACAACACCAACCAGCCAGGCCATCATTTCTTTGTAGATTTACCTTCATGGATATATGTCTTTACTCTTAACTGGTGCATGCATACGTTTTCGTATGGGTATGCCCAGACGGTGCAAGTCAATTGCTTTACCTACTGAGCCACACAGGACCGCATGGGACAGGTAGGGACATGGATGACCCTGGTTTAACCCCTGGACTGAAACTGGTGTCAACCCAGAAAATTGGAATAACATCTTTATTCATGTTTTTATCATCTTCCAAACACAACAAACAAAGCATTTTAAATTGACAAGTACAGCGCTAATTAAAGCTACAGTTGGTGCAAAGACATTCTTTTGCAAGGGAAAAATTTAACCGTGACAAAATGAAAACAACAGAATAACACATGTTCACTCTAGTTTACACATCCTTCGTTTTCCATTACGTGAACAAAGTCATTGATTTCCAAACATCTTTTCCTGATCGGACCCCGGATATTGCACTCAGCAGTTGTGGGCCAGTATTCGATCCATGTCCGCTCACCCAATACGTACTCGAATCTAGAAACAAAGACATAGCTCTTAGCAGGGTTTGCGGTCTAGTAGCGTGACAGAAATATAGTTACAGTTAATGAAATAGCTCATTTATAGCTTTTACTTAAAAGGAGTAGTTTAGGATTTTACAACTTGATGTTAGATGAAAGTAGTCTATGGGTCAGGAGAAACTGTAATCCATGGTTCAATTGTCTTTAAACAGCCATTACAAACTTTAGCCACTGCTCGCATGAAAATCATTGAAATTGATGGGGGCATGTAAACATTTTTGTTTCTCCAAATCACCTGAAATCAATTAAAATCAACTCCATATTCGCCTTGATGTTACTTAAAGGTGATTTGGCCATTCAAAAAATAACATGCTCACATCCCCCCCCCCCATCACTTCCATTGATTGTTAGCTAGTGGTGGCTAAAGTTAGTTGAAGTTTGTAATGGCTGTTTAACGAAAACAGAACCATGGATTACAGTTTTTCCTGGCCCATAGACTGATTTATGGGTGAGGAACCATCTAACACCAAGTAGTAAAATACTGAACTACTCCTTTAAAGCTTATGCTGCATGCCATTGTTTGTTTCATCTGATCTACACTTGAAGGGATAATCAGGAATCTGATTCCAAAGTCAGATTTAACATCAGGGAGTAACTTTCAAGCTCAATTTCAGCCTTGCCCAACCCCTTTAAAAAAAAAAAAGCATTCAAATGAGAAGTTGTGGATGGGGGGGAATTGCTCATAAATACACTTACCAGTCCACTGGCACACTCTGATAATAAAATGATGTGCATCACGAGCAAATACGGCTCTGGACAGTTAGCTCACAGTGAAATGTGGACTCACATTTATTGCAGGATTATGTTGGGAAGAAAAGTGCAATCATCACCTTGAAAATGAAGACGAGGGGTTCAATTCAATCCAACCCGCATTGCAGTATTTACACAGTAGCTCTTTTTCCAATTGTCAAATTAACTCAGATTGGTTTTGGGTACTTTATAAAAACCTTCAACTACTACCAGGGCGACCCCTCTCACAGGTATATTTGCACTTTTCAGAATTAGAAGTGTGTGGGCACAGGATGAATATTGTAAATACATTATTTTTACTATTTTTCTACATTGTAGAATAATAGTGCAGACATCAACTATGAAATAACACATATGGAATCATGTAGTAACCAAAAAATGTTAAACAAATCAAAATATATTTTATATTTGAGATTCTTCCTTGTAGCCACCCTTTGGCTTGATGATAGCTTTGCACACTCTTGGCATTCTCTCAACCAGCTTCATGAGGTAGTCACCTGGAATGCATTTCAATTAACAGGTGTGCCTTCTTAAAAGTACATTTATGGAATTTATTTCCTTCTAAAGCCAATCAGTTGGGTTGTGACAAGGTAGGGGGGTATACAGAACATAGCCCTATTTGGTAAAAGACCAAGTCCATATTATGGCAAGAACAGCTCAAATAAGCAAAGAGAAATGACAGTCCATCATTACTTTAAGACATGAAGGTCAGTCAACCCTGAACATTTCAAGAACTTTTAAAGTTTCTTCAAGTGCAGTCGCACAAAAACCATCAAGTGCTATGATGAAACTGGCTCTCATGAGGACCTCCACAGGAATGGAAGACAGAGTTACTTCTGCTGCAGAGGATACATTCATTAGACTTACCAGCCTCAGAAATTGCAGCCCAAATAAATGCTTCACAGAGTTTAAGTAACAGACATATTTCAACATCAACTGTTCAGACGAGATTGTGTGAATCAGGCCTTCGTGGTCAAATTGCTGCAAAGAAACCACTACTAAAGGACACCAATAAGAAGAAGAGACTTGCTTGGGCCAAGAAACACAAGCAATGAACATTAGACTGGTGGAAATGTATCCTTTGGTCTGGAGTCCAAATTTGGGACTTTTGGTTCCAACTTCATGTCTTTGTGAGACGCAGTGTGGGTGAACGGAAGATCTCCGCATCTGTATTTCCCACCGTAAAGCATGGAGGAGGAAGTGTTATGGTGTGGGAGTGCTTTGCTGGTGACACCGTCACCATGGCCACCACAGCATTCTGCAGTGATACGCCATCCCAACTGGTTTGGGCTTAGTGGGACTATCATTTGTTTTCAACAGGACAATGACCCAACACACCTCCAGGCTGTGTAAGGGCTATTTTATCAAGAAGGGGATTGATGGACTGCTGCATCGGATGACCTGGCCTCCACAATCCCCCGACTTCAACCGCAGAGTGAAGGAAAAGCAGCCAACAAGTGCTTAGCATATGTGGGAACTCCTTCAAGACTGTTGGAGAAGTATTCCAGGTGAACGATGCGGTGTGGGGGCTGCTGAGTGGCGCAGCAGTCTAAGGCACTGCATCTCAGTGCTAGAGGTGTCACTACAGACCCTGGTGCGAATCCAGATGTCTTTGTGAAAGACGCATGAATCAAGCCACGTACAAGGTTGTCCTGGAAGAAAACTTGCTTCCTTCTGTTCTGACAATGTTCCCCAACTCTGAGGATTGTTTTTTCCAGCAGGACAATGCTCTGTGCCACACAGCCAGGTCAATCAAAGTGTGGATGGAGGACCACCAAATCAAGACCCTGTCATGGCCAGCCCAATCTCAAGACCTGAACCCCATAGAAAACCTCAAAGCCGAGCTGCTTGAATTTTTGCGCCAGGAGTGGCATAAAGTCACCCAACATCAACGCGAAAGACTGGTGGAGAGCATGCCAAGACACATGAAAGCTGTGATTGAAAATCAGGGTTATTCCACCAAATATAGTTTCCTGAACTCTTCCTAAGTTAAAACATTACTATTGTGTTGTTTAAAAAGGAATATGAACTTATTTTCTTTGCATTATTCGAGGTCTGACAATACTGCATCTTTTTTGTTATTTTGACCAGTTGTCATTTTCTGCAAATAAATGCTCTAAACGACAATATTTTTATTTGGGAGAAATGTTGTCAGTAGTTTATAGAATAAAACTAAAATCTTCATTTTACCCAAACACATACCTATAAATAGTAAAACCAGAGAAACTGATAATTTTACAGTGGTCTCTTTTATTTTTTTCCAGAGCTGTATGTAGATATCTGCCTCATGTGGAATTAGAACCAATAACGTATATAAACCCTTGATTTCTGATGCTATCTACTAGCCATTGAGAGGCTTTGAAGCCACCGGTCGGCCATATTGACACTCCCAAGTAGGAGCAGTCCACCATAGGAATGAATGGAATTAGTAGTATTTCTACTAATAGTATTTCAATTAAATGTTTCAAGGACAAAATTACATGTATTTAAGCGTTTTTCTTGTAACTTTAGTACTCCAAAACATACTTGAAGGAAAATGTTATACATTTTTAAATTTTTAAGTTTAGCTCACATAAGTGTGCATTAAGGTGTCTGTAATATAATAAATGTGTCGAAAAGGAATGTAGTACAGTGCCCCCTGTTATAGGCTACCTGCCGTGGTTAGAGCGTTGGGCCAATAACTGAAAGGTTGCTAGATCAAATCTCCAAGCTGACAAGGTAAAAATCTCTCGTTCTGCCCCTGAACAAGGCAGTTAACCCACTATTCCTAGACCGTCATTGTAAATAATAATTTGTTCATAACTGACTTGCCTAGTTAAATAAAGGTTAAATTAAAAAAGTTATACATATTGATTAGAGCTCACAACCATTCAACTACAGTATGAGCCAACTGTTTTAGCAGACTGCGCCACCAATCAGTCATTGGTTGGGGAAAAAATACAACAAGTTGACATGACCACCATTGGCATCTATTTCTTCTTAGGATGTAGCTACAAATATAAATGTATAATCCTCATAGCTTACATGTTTTTTTGTAAAATACATAGATGTGTATGAAACGGTTGTCACGAGCGTCGTCTTGAAAATGACCGGACCAAGGTGCAGCGTGGTGAGCGTACATTTTACTTTTAGCGTACATTTTAACAAAACAATAAACAAAACAAAAACGAACGTGAAGCTCCGTAAGGCTATACATGCATTAAACGAAGACAACATCCCACAACTAAGGTGGCAAAACAGGCTGCCTAAGTATGATTCCTAATCAGAGACAACGATAGACAGCTGCCTCTGATTGGGAACCACACTCGGCCAAAAACAAAGAAATATAGAACATAGAATGCCCACCCAAATCACACCCTGACCTAACAAGATCGAGAAATAAAAAGGCTCTCTGCGGTCAGGGCGTGACAACGGTAAGCAAAAACTTTGAATTGTTGTCCATATGGGGAAATGTGCCTTACTGCCTTTTGAATTTTGTGTAACTTCAGTAGTCTAGTCAAGGATGCATCATGCAAAATATATTGGCACACTCCACTTACCAAGACCATTACCAAATAAGGTGGGCTTTCACCTGCTTTTATAGTAAGACTTGAGGTGGTACCACCCAGCACATCTAGAAGGGGGGGTATTTCATACGGAACCCCTCCCTTGAGATGACGTGGAGTCACTTTACATTACGATTCCAATGGTACTGCTAGTGGCGAAAAGAGCTAGATTTACTACTAAAATACCTAAATATATCACTTTTGCAACGAACAGTCAAAATGAAGACCAGGATAGACGTGTTTCACTATAACTGAGCCTAAAATATCTGGTTTTCGTAAAAAAAAAAAAATGAAAGTTGCTCTTTGCAAAAATATGAGTCGTAGGCAAGATTTCTCTTAAACTCGTTTGAAACTAGCGTAATGAAATGATGAGACATTTCTTACCTGTCACCACTCTGGATAAGACCTGCAGTGTCTCCAATGAGCAGGTAGCTCTTGCCTTTTTCCAGATCCAGTGTCTCTCTACAGGAGGGGTGGGCCAGGAACAAGCGCTTTCCCCCCTCCAACAGAAGGTCAGTGCCTAAAGACAAATTGAACATTAACGTTGATCTCATTTCTAAAGAACTTGGTTTTAAACTTTCTGGAAAAAGAGCGGCTTGCAAAACAAAAACATTTGCATTTGTGTGCAAAACTATATTGTGTTTCTAGGGAATATAACTATATTGTGTTTCTAGGGAATATTTGGGTCACTCTACGAATACATTGCCTTTTATGTACTTCAGACATTGTGTGTAAATGTTGATAAAACACTTGATTTACCATTTGGATCACAAATATCTATGCTTTAACTAAACCATGTTAATAATTCCAATAGCAGTGTGTTTTTATTCAAGTAAGGGATTTGTTTTCTCTGAAAATCCCCATTTTGGCATGTCCCACATCATGTCAACTTCTCGGGAAAATTTAATCCCACATAACCCCAAGATTTTCACAAGTTTTCACCATCATTGTGAAGCCCTATTTACTTTGTTGCTTTGGGAAAGTCATTTCTGAAGATGTTTACTTATTTCATGTGATTAGGGATTCATTAACATATGTCCCTCAGTTTTAAGGTCAACCTGAAGTCTTGTTTTAATCTGGTAAAATTAAGATTTTTTCCAAAGAAACATTGAACATTTAATAGTCAAATCAAAGTGTAAAAGCATTTTCCATTTTCCGGCCATTTTCTGGTGGAAAATGGTGGAAAAATGAGCACATTGAACATAACAAGTCAACCCCGTTACCAATCGATAGGTACGCTAGAAATACTTTAACAAGCTTGCATTCAATTGCCCCTCCCTGTTGCACACTACAAGCTTCCATTTCCCCTGTCAGAAGGGAAGTTATGGTTGATTCAAGATAAAATTGTCAACACTGTTACGATCAACCCTGTCACTTTTTTATAGTAATTCCTCTTAATTAAACCTCTTGAGATGGGGAAACATGTTTTTTTATGAAGTTGAACAGAATGTGAAAATTAGGTGAAAAATTCAAAATATATATATTTGACAAATTACACTACCCAATAGGCACTCTATTTGTGGAATGACACATTTGTGTTAAAGTGAGAGGAGCATTTGAAAATGTTAACAAAATATCAACTGTCACTGTTGATACACATAGTCCTACTCAATATAATCCAGCAGTGAATGATTATCGTTTGGGAACTCCGGAATAAACATTAAGGACTTATCCTACCTTGTTTGATAATCATTTTTATTTCCATTAGGTATGTATCAGTGTAGGACTCCAGTGTTGCGTTAACCAAGGAGGCTTTGAAAACTGTGAAAAAAAGACAGTCATATGAATAAGTAAACATAAACTCAGCAAAAAAAAACGTCCTCACTGTAAACTGCATTTATTTTCAGCAAACTTAACATGTGTAAATATTTGTATGAACATAACAAGATTCAACAACTGAGACAACTGAGACAACAACTGAACTGAACAAGTTCCACAGACATGTGACTAACAGAAGTAGAATAATGTGTCCCTGAACAAAGGGGGGATCAAAATCAAAAGTAACAGTCAGTATCTGGTGTGGCCACCAGCTGCATTAAGTACTGCATTGCATCTCCTCCTCATGGACTGCACCAGATTTGCCAGTTCTTGCTGTGAGATGTTACCCCACTCTTCCACCAAGGCACCTGCAAGTTGCTGGACATTTCTGGGGCGAATAGCCCTAGCCCTCACCCTCCGATCCAACAGGTCCCAGATGTGCTCATTGGGATTGAAAGCCGGGCTCTTCGCTGGCCATGGCAGAACACTGACATTCTTATCTTGCAGGAAATCATGCACAGAACGAGCAGGGTGGCTGGTGGCATTGTCATGCTGGAGGGTCATGTCAGGATGAGCCTGCAGGAAGGGTACCACATTAGGGAGGAGGATGTCTTCCCTGTAACGCACAGCGTTGAGATTGCCTGCAATGACAACAAGCTCAGTCGATGATGCTGTGACACACCGCCTCAGACCATGACGGACCCTCCACCTCCAAATCGATCTCGCTCCAGAGTACAAGCCTCAGTGTAATGCTCATTCCTTCGACAATAAACGCGAATCCAACCATCACCCCTGGTGAGACAAAATCACGACTCATCAGTGAAGAGCACTTTTTGCCAGTCCTGACTGGTCCAGCGACAATGGATTTGTGCCCAAGTTGTTGCCAGGCGAAGTTGTTGCCAGTGATGTCTGCCTTACAACAGCCCTACAAGCCCTCAGTCCAGCCATTCTCAGCCTATTGTGGACAGTCTGAACACTGATGGAGGGATTGTGCATTCCTGGTGTAACTCGGGCAGTTGTTGTCGCCATCCTGTACTTGTCCTGCAGGTGTGATGTTCGGATGTACCGATCCTGTGCAGGTGTTGCTACAGGTGGTCTGCCACTGCGAGGGCGATCAGCTGTCCCCCCTGTCTCCCTGTAGCGCTGTCTTAGGCGTCTCACAGTACAGACATTGCAATTTATTGCCCTGGCCACATCTGCAGTTCTCATTCCTCCTTGGAGCATGCCTAAGGCACGTTCACACAGATGAGCAGAGACCCTGGGCATCTTTCTTTTGGTGTTTTTCAGAGTCAGTAGAAAGGCCTCTTTAGTGTCCTAAGTTGTCATAACTGTGACCTTAATTGCCTACCATCTGTAAGCTGTTAGTGTCTTAATGACTGTTCCAAAGGTGCATGTTCATTAATTGTTTATGGTTCATTGAACAAGCATGGGAAACAGTGTTAAACCGTTTACTATGAAGATCTGTGAAGTTATTTGGATTTTTACGAATTATCTTTGAAAGACAGGGTCCTGAAAAAGGGCTGTTTCTTTTTTTGCTGAGTTTATAATTTTGTTCACTTTAATAATACCTGAGTTGTGTCCAGTAGGGAGAAAATACAAATGTTCCATTGCAAAGCACTTTGCATCATTGTGCCATACTACTGAACACAATTGTCTGTCTCAAAAGACTAGAGACTTACCATAATCCATTCCAGCTTCGCAGGCTTTGTCCAACAATTTCACTTCACTCACGTCTCCATGTTTCTTCTGGAAGCTACAGCTCTCTATGAAAGAAAGGTCATGTGTGAGTATGAAAATGTCAAAGTAACCAGCCAATCTATATAGTGAGGACAGTATTACTTTGGCATTCAGTATATTAACATTAGGCTGAAATTCAGAACCTGTTTTGTGCAAACATTCCACTCCTTGTACTCTGGAGTGGAATGATGGCAGAAACAGACTGTTACCCAGGCTACATTAACATATTATTGTACAGGCAAAATGATCATTCCATGTGAAAATGGAACATGATATTTTGGATTTTCCTGAACATTGAATGGATGATGGTAAAATAATCAGAGTAGGGTAAGCTGATCCTATAACTGCAACTACTTTTTGGCAGCAATTTGGCCACCGAGGCGTGGTACCTTCAGCACAATGGCACACATCATCCTGACAAAGCCTGTTCAGGGTTCCATCCTTCTTCTTTGGGTGGTAGAACTTCACACAGCGGTTCTCTAAAATGACAAAAGTCCCTATTCAAGACAATTTCTTCTGTGCGTTGGCATTTCTAGTGAATGCATTGTAGTCTATGAGGCACATGTGAGTGTCTGTGCTTATCAGACCTGGGTTCTAATAGTATATGTTTTCTTTCAAATACTTTGAGTGTTTGATTGAGCCTGCCTGGAATGCCAGATGGGCAGGGTTTATACTTTTGGGACTATTCCATTTGTTCCATTCCACCAGACAAGCTGAATCAAGCACAGGTTAAGTATTTTAAAGAAATGTGAATTCTATTTAAACCAGGTCTGGTTCATATCCCCTCAAAAAATAAAGCATACCTTGAGCATAGTATTCATAAACGGTGACCCCAACAGGTTGAAGCAGACCTACATCTTGTACCTTGTGTATTCTGAACGCCACCTTGTCTGCTAGTTTATTAGAAACCTTAAAGGATACCGGAGATATAGTGAAAGTTTAATAATAAAATTAAGTTACGTCCTTGTATACATGTCACTGAGAAGAAGAAAGCCATTTCAATACCAGCGTGGCATGTCACAAACAGATACCTGGTCAAGATAGATGATGAGGGAGCCCCTCTCAGACAACTTTTTGTCCATTTCAAACTTCTGAATGTACCTTTCCGTCCCGGTTGACAACTGCAAGCAGAAACACAAGAGTGAACTTTGAACCATTAATGTTTATGGTATTATCCACACAAAAAAAAAGCGGAAAATGAAAATAAACTGTGTACTTAGGCAATGCTGTGTGTTCATGCAGCCTGAAGGTTTAAGAGTATTGCCATAACTACATCAGACCTGTATTTAAGCAGTTGTAATGGGTTGAAAAATTAGACACTAGAAAAAGACACGCTTTTGATATTTTTTAAACCAAAAGTTAAGCTGTCTAATTAATGTCGCATTTATCTCCTACAAGCTGTAGTTCTACTATCAATCCAATAGATGGCGCTGTTACTCTGTGGCGGTAGTAGTGATGGAAGAAGTTCTGGCTGAGATTCTTCAGAATAAAGAATCCACCAGAACTGCGAACACTAACTTTTGTGTCCAGTTATCGACTACTACCGGTATATAAAAATAACATGTTTATAATATCCTCAGTAACAATTCCGCCAAAGGTGTAATCACATGTGTGAGGCCCAGTGCAGTCACAATTCTGTTTTGCCTGTGTTTTTGTATTCTATTGTGCAACAGCTGATGAAACTAACATTGTAAAGCAAATTGAATGTGAAGCAAATTGATCTGTGTTATTCCTGATTGTTGCTGGTTGAAACAGGACCTTGTAATCAGGATTTGCATGACCTCTCAGCCAATAATAACAGCTAGTTTTCAGGATACATATCCCTTCTATTCGGCCCCTCACTCAGACCACTCTCAGACAGTCCTAGCAAAATTATTTCTCAGGAATATTTTTTGTTGTTGCTAAAATGCAAACACTTTTTTCTTCTTTTTGCCTATTTTAATGGAAAACTAAAAGAGTAAGGTACTTAACTGCTACAAAGGGACTTTAGTGCAGACAGTATGGTTGCAGAAGTCTATAGACACAATTTAATGGTTTATATAATCTGGTGACACTGAATGTAAAGTTTAACAGTTTTATGCATTTTGTCCATATTCTGCCACACTCAGTTGTTTCTATCTGTATCAGAGGATGCTGGTGGGAGGAGCTATAGGAGGACGGGTTCATTGTAATGGCTGGAATGGAATAATTGGAACGGAGACAAACATGTGGTTTCCATATGTTTGATGTGTTTGATACCATTCCAGCCATTACAATGAGCCCATCCTACTATAGCTCCTCCCACCAGCCTCCTCTCATCTGTATGTATAGCTAGCTACATGTTTATATTGTGTGAAATGGAAATATGTAGGACCATACTTGAGAACATTCAGAAAGTTTCAATTCAAGGTTAAGTTTAAGCACCAGCCAATTAAAATCGTTGACGTAGTGTCACATGATAGAACGCTATTGTAGCTGGTCCCATCAGATAACCTGGCATATGTTAGCCCTATGCTAACCTCACCAGGTGAGCTAATCGTCCAAAAAGTTGGTGCGCGTTTTAGTAACTGATTAGCCGATTTTGCCGTTTGACTGCTGTTAAGCAAAAGTGTTCTATCACGTCCAACTACATCGCCAATTTTAATAGCCTAATATGGAATTTTAACCGGATATAATCATGTTCACATAGTGAGGTTAGCATAGGGCTAAATTTGCCAGGTTATGTAATGGAAACAGCTAACATGAAGCCTTTGATCAAGTGCAACTACGTTAATTAGGGATAGGCGTTCCATCAACGGGACAATTGTAAATCATGTAGCGCCGTGTGTCCTGATCTCAGATTTTAGAGAAACAACAAATGTCGGAACATATAAGTGTCTTATATCGGCTGAAAGCTTAAATTATTGTTAATATAACTGCACTGTCCAATTTACAGTAGCTATTACTGCGAAAAAATGCCATGCTATTGTTTGAGGAGTGCTCAAAACAACAAACACTTTTTTCACCGCGACAGGTTTGATAAAATCACCTCTGACGGTGAAATGTCTACTTACATTCTGAAATCTTGCTCTGATTTATCATCCCAAGGGTCCCAGAGATAACATGAAGTGTCGTTTCGTTAGATAAAATCATTTTTCATATCCTAAAAAGGTCCATATAGCAATCAATTTTGTATTTCCACTCGTTCAATTTGCAAAGAAAGGAATCTGTGAAAATCTAACCTAAACGTTGTTTCAGCCAGTCCAATTACGTTCGTATTTATTCGTCAGAGATCCTAGAATGTAACCAGACTTCACTATATCATTAGGAGTGTAGTATATCCTATAGGACACCAAATTTGGTCAGAGAGTGACACCTTCATGGCGCGCCGATGACACAGGCGGTCTTCACTTGATTGACTGTAACTTTGTCAAAAGCACCAAATCGGGGTCAAACAAAGCTGTCTAGATAGCCAATGAGCTGGGCAACCCCGTATCTATTGCACAATTTTGCTGCTAACGATGACTTCACACTAAATGTCATGTAGCTTGCTCATACTTCAAGTTATCAGTCTGAAACTTTGCACATACACTGCTGCCCTCTTGTGGACACCATCGGAATTACAACCAGAGTGATGGCTAGATTTGGGACCTCTGTTGCATTTCAAAGATGGTGGTAGATAAAAAATACAACAAAAAACGGTTGTTTTTTTCTTTGTATTTTCTTCCACCAGATCTATTGTGTTATTTTCTCCTACATTCAATTCACATTTCCACAAACTTCAAAGTGTTTCCTTTCAAATGGTACGAAGAATATGCATACCCTTGCTTCAGGGCCTGAGCTACAGGCAGTTAGATTTGTGGATGTCATTTTAGGCGAAAATTGAAAAAAAGGGGGCTATCCCTAAGAATTAACGATTTTAATTGGCTGATGCTTAATCTTAAACTAAAACCTTTTTTAAATGTTTGCAAGTATAGACCTAATTAATTTTACAGGGAAATATTACAATTAGGCCAATGAAAGACTATTAAGGATAAGAGTACATACAGATCTGCTATCTTAATTTGACCATGTTTCTCACAGCATGATTTGTGGAAACTTTAGAAGCCTTTAAACCTCAAAAACAGTACAATTTGCATTTCTCTGCAACAATGGAGTGATCAAATTAAGATGGCATATCTGCAAGCTGTTTTGCTATGTATGTATCACAGAAATTGTCCAGCCAAAAGGAGCACTGTGATCCCTCTCTGACATCCAATGAATCCAGGCGTCCTGGAGAAACCTCCTAGAATACCTGGAGTCGAAGCTATCTGCAAGAAGCACAGTCAATACTAATGACCCAGTACATGGCAATACGTTTTCTGGATCCATGCCCGGGCAACAGTACTTCTAGGTCTCAGAAAGGCAGTAGCGATGCACCATAAGCCATCTGCTATATCAACATTGATAACTCACCTGTTTCAGATCCTCAAAGTCAACTACAAAGCCAGTCAGCAAGCTGATGTCTAAAATGGTCATGGTGGCATTTCTGTCAGATTTAAACCTTGGGAGAGAATAGGAGTGTCCATAAGAAAGACTTGATTTTATATGATTTCATTTTTGCATGTACTGTGTTTCCTTTTCCTCACTGGATAAGATCTAACAATAATATTAGCCTACGGCAAAGTATGATGGTGATTACAGTATAGCCCGAGTAATCAGGTTTTTCTTTTACTTACAACACGTCAATGTGGAGCATATATGTCTCTGTAGCTCCGTTGAGTGCAACTTTAAAGACAAGAGATGTCACTTTGAAGGTAGATTTAGCAATATGACATCATCATACACAGTGGGGCCACTTCAGTCATGCCGATATCAACAACCACCAAACTGAAATCTGCCACTAGTGGCTCTCTTCCACATTTCAATGAATAAAACAAAACAAACAAAACGTCAGTTGAGTGGAAACAAGTTAAAATACAATAGCCATGACAAGTAGCCTACCTGTAGCCTGCTTTATTAGTTTCACATCAAGCACAAAGTTTTTGCAGTCTTGGTTCTCCTCCTTGGGCATGGCATAGTATACGGTTGTAACCTTGACATGGATAGGCAAGGAGAGGGTTGGTGTTACTTGGTTATCCCCGGGTACAAATTTTATCTTTATGTTATCAATCAAATGTCTTCACACACTAATTAGGCTAATTTAAATCCAGTGCAATTTAACCCCCCCCCTCCCTCCTTCTTACCAATAATTCCCCCTGACCAGTTCCTTTGGCAGTTACTGTGAAGTTCTCATGCAGCTGGACCTATACAGAATACAAACGTTCATTTAAGACCTGCCTAACAGACAAAATAGCCTTCCTCCGTCTCTCACTATGATCAACTATTCTCTTAATTCACTTTCTCTAACAAACATTTCTCCTTCCCCCTCTGTGATGCAGGTTGCCTTGTTCCTTTCCTCAGGGAACCATGTTCACACCACAACATTCTGACTGAGAAATGTGATTCGAGTGACCCAAAAGTTTGTCTTGACTGTGTTCTAGGCTCACGGACAATAGGCTCGCACTTCTCACGTGTTACAAAGAGGCTTATGTGCGCGTACGTCCTTACCTTGTCGGTGCGTGTGAGTAAGGCGTTACTCTTGCTAAATGACCACTTGATGACTTTAGTTCTCCCTGAGATATCAATGTCCACATTCAGATCAATGTCTTTTACTTTTCCTGCTTTCGTCATGTACTCTGCCACAGCCTGGAACACCATGATAGTGGACTGTTTAGGAAGAAACAGAAGGAGGGGGTTGAAAGTGTACCAAGCCTGTATACAGTCGGGTCCGAAATGAATGATACCCTTGATAAAGATTAGCAATAACGATGTATACAATAAATAACTCAAATACTGAGCTATATTGTACATGACTGGGATTTTTTTCCAGGATAAAGTCGATAGATTAAGGCCTAATGAAGTTATTTCAATTGACTGATTTCCTTCTGTGAACTGGAACTCAGTAAAATCCTTTCAATTGTTGTATGTTGCATTTATATTTTTTGTTCAGTATAATAGAATTGCTCAGGGAAAGATATATCTTTTTTTTACAAGTAGTACTTTATTTTCTGAAAAAGGTAGGGGTCAAAATTATTGACACCCCTAAAGATTCTTATAAATACATTTTAGTATTTGGTCCCATATTCCTAGTACACTACAAACTTGTTGGAACCATTTTCAGTTAGTTTTGGTTGTGTTTCAGATTATTTTGTGCCTAATAGAAATGAATGGTAAATAATGTATTGTGTTATTTTGGAGTCACTTTTATTGTAAATAATAATAGAATATGTTTCTAAACACTTCTACATTAATGGGGATGCTACCATGATTACGGATAATCCTGGATGAATCATGAATGACAATGAGTGAGAAAGTTACAAAGGGTCTAAGATCATACCGCCAAGACATGCTAACCTCCCGTTATGACCCCTACCTTTCTAATCATTTTGACCCCTATCTTTTTGAGAGAAAAAATGAATAGTTAAACAAAATCTCTTTCTCTGAGCAATTGTATTAGTAGAAAATAATGTCATTTCCAAAACATTTTGAGAATACAATATAACTCACTATTTGAATGATTTATTTTACAGTCATCATTGCTCAGCTTTATCAAGAGTGTCAATCATTTCAGACCTCAATGTATGTGGCTCTTGAGTGCTGTTTTGTTTTATCCTAAATGCAGATTTCTATAACATGGTGCATCCCCACACGGCATATTTCCTTATATTGAATTATAATGTTGCATGACCCCGAAGCAGCCTGTTTCAAATGATGTATGGACATTAGCCCGTCTTAGCCAAGGTTAGTTAGCCAGCCTGTTTGCCCTTGTTGGATGCGTGATGTTACTTGTCACATGGGTCTGGCTGTACCTGAGTGGATGAATCACCTCCTCTTTGAAAACCCTGGCTTTTGAGCCACCTGACGATGGGACCAGCTTCCTCAATGGCACCGGCCTTCACCAGGGCCAACAGGGCGTAAGCTGTGGCCTCCAGTGTGAGAAGGTGATTCTCTGAAACAGGCCAGTGGGTCCGGTCTGTGGGGGAAACAAACATGATTTATTATTAACAAAACCAAAATGTACAAAAGCATCTGCTACACTGGCAAAATGTAGCTTTTTGATGCAGAGAGTACCTGGCTATAAAAGTCAAAAATGGGTTAGGCTACATAATACTGTCCATCATAGGGTTCAATTACTCAATATTTCCTACTATAAAGGAGGATTTATACGGTCACCTGTAGATGAGTGTTTGAATAGGATAGCCTGGTTGAGCTTGCCCTCGTTAGCCAGGGCGTATGAGGTCATAGCCACTGAATAAGGGTTGGTCAGGTGTTGATTCCGAAATTCTAGGTATTGCTTAGCCTTTTTAATGCTCTCTGGCAGGTTCTGTAGAGAGAGGAAGAGAGGCAATTGCTAACTTAAGTATCCTAAAAGGCATTCAAAAACTACTCAATGCCTTTGTTATTTGACTATGCATGGCCATAGAAAACATGGGTATGAGAGAAGTAATAGGAAGACATGAGAATGTGTAAATTCCACTTACACTGATACCATCATAATTTTTGCAAATTGTGTGTGCTTCCTGCATGGTTATGAGCACAAATGCTGTCAAGGTGTCATCCACGTCTTTCCCCAGTACATCTCCCTGTAGATAGGCACAGACAGAAATGACCATATCTAAGTTGGTATCTGGGTTTTTGGTTTAATATTTTATGTTCTCAATATTTTACAGACTCAAAAACTCAAGATTACAACTGAGAAATACACTGAACAGAAATATAATGGCAACATGTAAAGTGTTGGTACCATGTTTCATGAGCTGAAATAAAAGATCCCAGAAATGTTCCATACACACAAAAAGCTTATTTTTCAAAAATTGTGCCAAATTTTACATTCCTGTTAGTGAGCATTTCTCCTTCGCCAAGATAATCCACCTGACAGGTGTGGCATATCAAGAAGCTGATTAAACAGCATGATCCTTACACAGGTGCACCTTGTGATGGGGACAATATAAGGCCACTAAAATGTGCAGTTTTGTCACACAACACAATGCCACAGATCTTTTTTGAGTGAGCATGCAATTGGCATGCTGACTGCAGGAATGTCCATCGGAGAATTGAATGTTAATTTCTCTACCATAAGCTGCCTCCAACTTTGTTTTAGAGAATTTGTCAGTACGTCCAACCGGCCTCACAACCGCAGACCACGTGTATTGCGTCATGTGGGCGAGCGGTTTGCTGATGTCAACATTGTGAACAGAGTGCCCATGGTGGTTATGGTATGGGCAGGCATAAGCCACGGACAACGAACACAATTGCATTTTATCAATGGCAATTTAAATGCACAGAGATACCGTGACGAGATCCTGAGGCCCATTGCCGTGCCCTTCATCCGCCGCCATCACCTTATGTTTCAGCATGATAAAGCACGGCCCCATGGTGCAAGATTCTGTACACAATTCCTGAAAGCTGAAAATGTCCCAGTTCTTCCATGGCCTGCATACCAGAAATGTCACCCATTGAGCATGTTTGGGATGCTCTGGATCGACATGTATGGCAGCGTGTTCCAGTTCCCGCCAATATCCAGCAACTTCACACAGCCATTGAAGAGGAGTGGGACAACATTCCACAGGCCACAATCAACAGCCTGATCAACTCTATGTGAAGGAGATGTGTCACGCTGTGAGGAAAAGGGTGGTCACACCAGATACTGACTGGTTTTCTGATCCACGCCCTTACCTTTTATTTGAAGGTATCTGTGACCAGATGCAGACGCATATCTGCAATTCTAGTCATGTCAAATCCATAGATTAGGGCCTAATTTATTTATTTCAATTGACTGATTCCTTATATGAACTCTAACTCAGTAAAATCGTTTAAATTCTTGCATTTGTGTTTATATTTTGTTCAGTATTTATTTTATAATTCTTGTTACATTTACATGGATACTCTGAACATAAGAGATAGGTTAATTCCTGTAAGGCAATGGTAATGTAAATATTGTCAAGGGTAGGAGTGCGATGTATTAGTTTTAGATAAATCAGTTTTGCAAAATAATATGATTAATACAATTAAATAAATTAAATATTAAATAGTTTAATAAATGTATTTCATTATATTTCTGCCAGCAACACAAACAGTACCATCATGGTGGGATGTAGGAGTTTGCCAGTTTCCTCGAAAATGCCATTGGGCCGCTGTCTTTCCATGACAAGCCACTTGACTGCACTGCACAGGACATCTTCCGAAATAACGATTAAAGAGTTTGACATGGCAAATACCTTAGCAACATAAGCTGTTAACCTAGATGGAAGGATGAGATTTAGGTACAGTTAGGTATCATTTACCCTGCCATGAATGAAATGTCAACTTGTGCAGTGCCTTCAGAAAGTATTCACACCCCTTGACTTTTTCCATGGGGGGGGGGGGGGGGGGGGGGTCACTTGTCTACACACAATACCCCATAATGTCAAAGTGGAATTATGTTTTACTTCTTTATTTTTTACAACTGAATAATAAACTGAAAGTTGAAACATCTTTAGTCAGTGAGGTCAATGTTTTTCTGCTGACCTACAAAGCATTACATGGATTCTTATTTACAATGACGGCCTACCCCGACCAAACCCGGACAACACTGGACCAATTGTGCGCCGCCCTATGGGACTGCCAATCACAGCCGGATGTGATACAGCCTGGCATCAAACCAGGGACTGTAGTGACGCCTCTTGCACTGAGATGCAGTGCCTTAGACCGCTGCGCCACTTGCTACTACCTATCTTTCCGATTTGGTCCTGCCGTACATACCTACATGTATGGTCACAAGACGCAGGCCTCCTTATTGTCTCTAGAATTTCTAAGAAAAGTTGGAGGCAGGGCTTTCTCCTATAGAGCTCCATTTTTATGGAATGGTCTGCCTATCCATGTGAGAGACGCAGACTTCGTCTCGACTTTTAAGTCTTTACTGAAGACTCATCTCTTCAGTAGGTCTTATGACTGAGTGTAGTCTGGCCCAGGGGTGCGAAGGTGAACGGCAAGGCACTGGAGTGACGAACCACCCTTGCTTTCTCTGCCTGGCCGGCTCCCTTCTATCCACTCGGATTCTCTGCCTCTGACCCTATTACAGGGGCTGAGTCACTGGCTTACTAGTGCTCTTCCATGCCGTCCCTAGGAAGGGGTTGAGTCACTGACGTGATCTTCCTGTCTGGTTTTGCACCCCCATGGGCTTGTGCGGTGGAGGAGATCTTCGTGGGCTACAGTATACTCAGCCTTGTCTCAGGGTAGTAAGTTGGTGGTCTGTTGATATCCCTCTAGTGGTGTGGGGGCTGTGCTTTGGCAATGTGGGTGGGGTTATATCCTGCCTGGTTGGCCCTGTCCACAACTCCCCCTGTCTCAGCCTCCAGTATCTATGCTGCAATAGTCTATGTGCCAGGACCTGCTTTTTTCGTCTCTCTCTCTCTACCTCTGAATGCTCAGCTATGAAAAGCCAGCTGACGTTTACACCCTATGGTGCTGACCTGTTGCACCCTCTACAACCGCTGTGATTATTATTTGACCCTGCTGGTCATCTATGAATGTTTGAACATCTTGAAGAACAATCTGACCTTCCTAGCCACCGTGCTTCTACAGTACATCTGCATTGCCTGCTGTTTGGGGTTTTAGACTGGGTTTCTGTATAAGCACTTTATGACATCTGCTGATGTAAAAAGGGCTTTATAAATACATTTAATTTGATTGTAAGTATTCAACCCCTTTGTGATGGCAAGCCTAAATAAAATCAGGAGTAAAAATGTGCTTAACATAATAAGTTGCATGCACTCTGCGGGCAATAATAGTGTTTAACAGGATTTTTGAATGACTACCTCATCTTTGTACCGCTCAGGGATTTCACCATGGGGCCAATGGTGACTTTTAAAAGAGTTACAGAGTTTAATGCCTAGTTAAAGGTAAAAATATATAAAAATGAATGGCTGTGATGGGAAAAAACTGAGGATGGATCAACAACATTGTAATTACTCCACAATACTAATCTAATTGACAAAGTGAAAAGAAGGAAGCCTGGACAACATACAAAATATTCAAAACATGCATCATGTTTGCAAAAAGGCACTAAAGTAATAATGCAGAAAAATTGGCAAAGCAATTGTGGCCAGTGATTTCAAGTCTATGTACATAGGGCAGCAGCCTCTAAGGTGTCCTGAATACAAAGTGTTGTTTTTGGGACAAATCCAACGCAACACATACTGAGTACCACTCTCCAAATTTTCAAGCATAGTGGTGGCTGCATCTTGTTAAAGGTATGCTGGTAGTCGTTAAAGACCGGGGAGTTTGGTTCACATGGTTCAGTCTGCTTTCCATCAGACACTGGGAAATCACTTTTCAGCAGGACAATAGCCTAAAACACTAGGCCAAATCTACACTGGAAGTTACTTACCAAGAAAACAGTGAATGTTCCTGAGTGGCCGAGTTGAAAATCTATGGCAAGATTTACTTGAAAATCTATGGCAAGATTTGACTCTGGGGTGTGAATACTTATGTAAATTTGATATGTCTGTATTTCATTTTCAATACATGTGTTAAAATAAGAAAAATAAAACAATTCACTATGGGGTATTATGTGTATATGGGTGAGAATTTAAAAAAAAATCTATTTTAAATCCAGGCTGTAACAAAAATAAATGGGGAATACGTCAAGGGGTATGAATACTTTCTGAAGGCACCGTAAATTGCCTGAATTTGTGATTCCTTAAAGTGGATTCCTCAAAGTGTAAGCTGCTTCTGGTCTTTTCTCACCATTACGAGGTCTTATTGTCTTAAGTCAACATATACAGTGCCCTCCTGAATTATTGGCACCCTAGGTAAATATGAACCAAAAAGGCTGCGAACAATGTCTTTGTTGTTAATCAGCTTAATTTTACACCAAAATATCATATGAATCTAACCTTTAATTGAGTAAAAAAAAAAAGAAATCAAGAAATCATCTTCAAGAAATAATACTTTTATTCAAAAACATGCAATTATTGGCACCCCTGCATTTAGTCCTTTGTGCACCCTTCCTTTGCCAAGATAACAGCTCTGAGTCGTCTCCTATAATGTTTGATGAGGTGGGAGAACACACAGGACGGGATTTGAGACCATTCCTCCATAGAAAAACTCTCCAGATCCTTCAGAGTCCTTGGTCCTCACTTGTGGACTCTCCTGTTCAGCTCACCCCACAGGTTTTCAATGGGGTTTAGGTCAGGGGACCGGGATGGCCATTGCAAAAGCTTAATTCTATGGTCAGTGAACCCTTTTTGTGTGGATTTGGAGGTATGCTTTGGATCGTTGTCCTGCTGGAAGACCCAACGACGACCAAGTTTTCGACTCCTGGCAGAGGCAGACAGGTTGTGGACTAAAATCTCCTGGTACTCGATGGAGTCCATGATGCCATGTCTCCTAACAAGGTTCCCAGGGCCTTTGGAAGTCAAACAGTCTCACAACATCACAGATCCACCACTATACTTCACAGTGGGGATTAGGTTATTTTCTGCATGACCATTGCTCTTTTTACACCAAACCCACCTCTGGTGTTTGTTGCCAAAAAGCTCTGTTTTACTCTCATCTGAACATAGAACCTGGTTCCAATCAAATGTGGTTCCAATGACATTTAGCAAACTCCAGGTGCTTAAATGTGTGGTTTGGTGACAGCAGTGGTGTTCTTCTGGCAACCCTTACAAATAATTTGTTGGCATGAAGGTGGCGTCTAATTGTAGTTTTGGAGACTTGATGAAACCAACTTCTCCAATTCTCCAACTGTGATCTTTGGAGATTGTTGTGCCACTTGAACTATCTTTCTCACTGTGCGTGGGGGCAAAATACACTTGTGTCCTCTTCCAGGGAGGTTCATCACAGATCCAGTTGTTTTAAATTTCTTAATTATTGCTCTAATAGTGGAGATGGGTATTTTCAGGCATTTAGCTATCTATTTTATAGCCATTGCCTGATTTGTTAAGGTCAACAACCTTTTGTCTCATTTCATTTATGTGTACTCTGGCCTTTCCCATGTTGATGGATGACTAAGGGAGTTTAGCCTGTGTGTCACCTCATATTCATACCCCAGTGAAACAGAAATTCATGGACCACCTAAGAGTTCCCAAAGACTCAGGTTACCTTCATGTTCATAAGAATTTCTAGGGCTGCCAATAATGGTGACACGCATGTTTTTGAATAAAATAATAATTTCTTGATGACAATTCTTTTTTCTTTTAACAATTTTAGAGGTTTAACAATTCGAGGTTATAGTCATATGATATTTAGAGTATAAAATCAATCTGATGAACAAAAATGAAATTTTTTCACATCCTTTTTTGTTCATATTTACCTAGGGTGCCAATAATTCAGGGGGGTACTGTACAATTCAGTTAAAGATGCAAATAGTGTTATTTGACGTGTATCTTTTTGACACGCAAAGACCCAAATGACGTTACATACAGTGCATGCAAGGACTGACCATTCATGAGATCAAAAACTGTAAACATTTTTACAAACATTTTAGTAAAATGGTGCTTATATTTTGGGTTCTAATGGGGTAAAACAGCTGTTAAATTCTTGAAGAATCAATGGCAATAATTTTGTTTAAAAAATGGACGCACCAATCGCAGACTGTTGCTTTAACATACAGTAGACCTAGGCCTACATGTTGTACATCTAATGTTGTGTCCCTGGTATTGAGAGGGAGTGGGGGAAGGTGTAGCTCACCAGGTACCACTACGCTCATGATCAAAGGCAGCATATGATCCATCGCTTTTCCGATACGCCAGTTGCTGATCATAACCTTGACAATAACAAAAGAAAACCATGAACCATGAAGATAATCAAAGCCGATTGGTTTTGTGCCAATAAGAAAGAACTTGTACTGATAACACCACAGGCAGTGTGGCGAGTTTCCCAAAGCCTTTGTAGCTAACATGTTATGTTATTTCACTCCACAACTCAGTCACAAAGCAGCGAGAGAGTAACAATGATTAAAAAAATCTATGTTTAACGGGCAATCTTCTGTGCGTTTTACAAACAAACGTCAACAAATGAAAAAAAAAAAATTTGTACGAGTAGCGTTCAGTCTGGGTTGTGCAGTGGAAGTAAACACACTTATTTTGAATACAGGGAGCGTTACTCATCCCGAACGACGATCAGCATTTACCCACTGTAACGGCGGTCCTCCTCCTCTTCTACCGAAAAGGAGGAGTAGTGATCGAACCAAGGCGCAGTGGAGTTTAACGACATAATTTATTTAACAAAACACGAAAATGACTCAACTAACAAAACAACAAAACGGTGAAGACAGACCTAGACGACGAACTTACATGAAACAAGAAGAACGCACGAATAGGAAACAGACTACATAAACCGAACAAACCGTATACAGTCCCGTATGGTGCAAACATAACACAGACACGGAAGACAATCACCCACAACGAACACTGTGACAACGCCTACCTAAATATGACTCTTAATTAGAGGAACGCCAAACACCTGCCTCTAATTAAGAGCCATACCAGGCAACCCAAAACCAACACAGAAACAGAAAACATAGAATGCCCACCCAACCTCACGTCCTGACCAACTAACACACATAACAACTAACATAAATAGGTCAGGAACGTGACATTACCCCCCCCATAAGGTGCGAACTCCGGACGCACCAGCACAAAGTCTAGGGGAGGGTCTGGGTGGGCATCTAACCACGGTGGTGGCTCAGGCTCCGGGCGAGGTCCCCACCCCACCATAATCCATCCTAGCTTCCTCCCTCTAAGAATGTCCACCCTCTTTTTACCCCCACAAAATCCTCTTAATAACATCACTAATAAGGACAGCACCGGGACAGAGAGATAAATCAAGACAGAGGGATAGATAAGAATATAGAGGTAGATCAAGATAGAGAGGGAGATCAGGATAGAGGGGCAACTCCGGACTGAAAGGCAGCTCCGGACAGAGAGACAGCTCTGGACTGATGGGCAGTTCTGGGTATCTAGCCGTTTCAGGCTGAAGGGCAGCTCATGGCTGACTGACGAATCTCGACGCTCATGGCTGGCTGACGGCTCTCGACGCTCATGGCTGGCTGACGGCTCTCGACGCTCATGGCTGGCTGACGGCTCTCGACGCTCATGGCAGGCTGACGGCTCTCGACGCTCATGGCAGGCTGACGGCTCTCGACGCTCATGGCGCTCTGACGGCTCTGGCTGCTCATGGCGCTCTGACGGCTCTGGCTGCTCATGGCTCTCTGACGGCTCTGGCTGCTCATGGCTCGCTGGCGGCTCTGGCTGCTCATGGCTCGCTGGCGGCTCTGGCAGATCCTGTCTGGTTGGCGGCTCTGGCAGATCCTGTCTGGTTGGCGGCTCTGGCAGATCCTGTCTGGTTGGCGGCTCTGGCAGATCCTGTCTGGTTGGCGGCTCTGGCAGATCCTGTCTGGTTGGCGGCTCTGGCAGATCCTGTCTGGTTGGCGGCTCTGGCAGATCCTGTCTGGCTGGCGGCTCTGGCGGCTCCTGTCTGGCGGATGGCTCTGTAGGCTCATGGCAGACGGGCGGCTTTGCAGGCTCATGGCAGACGGGCGGCTTTGCAGGCTCCTGGCAGACGGATGGCTCAGACGGCGCTGGGGAGACGGATGGCTCAGATGGCGCTGGGGAGACGGATGGCTCAGATGGCGCTGGGGAGACGGATGGCTCAGATGGCACTGGGGAGACGGATGGCTCAGGCCGGATACGGCGCACTGTAGACCTGGTGCGTGGTGCCGGAACTGGAGGCACCGGGCTAAGGATAAGCACCTTCCTACTAGTGCGGGGAGCAGGGACAGGGCACACTGTATTCTCAAAGCCCACTCTATAACTGATGCGTGGTACCGGCACTGGTGACGCCGGGCTGAGGACAAGCACATCAGGATTAGTAGGGGGAGAAGATACAGTTTGTACAGGGCTCTGGAGACGCACTGGTAGCTTAGTGCGTGGGGCCGGAACTGGAGGCACCGGGCTAGATACACGCACTACAGGGAGAGTGCGTGGAGGAGGAACAGGGCTCAGGATACGCACTGGTAGCCTAGTGCGTAGTGTAGACACTGTAGGTACTAGGCTGGGGCGGGGAGGTGGTGCCGGAAATACCGGACCGTGGAGGCGTACTGGCACTCTTGAGCATTGAGCTTGCCCAACCTTACCTGGTTGAATACTCCCGGTTGCCCGACCAGTGCGGGGAGGTGGAATAACCCGCACCGGCCTATGTAGGCGAACCGGGGAAACCATGCGTAAGGCAGGTGCCATGTATGCCGGCCCGAGGAGACGCACTGGAGACCAGACGCGTTGAGCCGGCCTCATGACACCTGGCTCAATACCCAATCTAGCCCTACCAGTGCGGGGAGGTGGAATAACCCGCACTGGGCTATGCACTCGTACAGGAGACACCGTGCGCTCTACTGCGTAACACGGCGCCTGCCCGTACTCCCGCTCTCCACGGTAAGCCTGGGAAGTGGGCGCAGGTCTCCTACCTGCCCTTGGCCCACTACCTCTTAGCCCCCCCCCAAGAAATTTTTGGGTGTTACTCACGGGCTTTTTGGGCTTCCGTGCCAGACGCGTTCCCTCATAACTCCGGTTCCTCTCTCCGGTAGCCTCTGCTCTCCTCAGTGCCTCCAGCTGTTCCCATGGGAGGCGATCCCTACCAGCCAGGATCTCCTCCCATGTGTAGCAACCTTTTCCGTCCAATATATCGTCCCAAGTCCATTCCTCCTTCTTTTCCTGTCCCTTACTCCGTTTACTCCGCTGCTTGGCTCTGGTATGGTGGGTGATTCTGTAACGGCGGTCCTCCTCCTCTTCTACCGAAAAGGAGGAGTAGTGATCGAACCAAGGCGCAGTGGAGTTTAACGACATAATTTATTTAACAAAACACGAAAATGACTCAACTAACAAAACAACAAAACGGTGAAGACAGACCTAGACGACGAACTTACATGAAACAAGAAGAACGCACGAATAGGAAACAGACTACATAAACCGAACAAACCGTATACAGTCCCGTATGGTGCAAACATAACACAGACACGGAAGACAATCACCCACAACGAACACTGTGACAACGCCTACCTAAATATGACTCTTAATTAGAGGAACGCCAAACACCTGCCTCTAATTAAGAGCCATACCAGGCAACCCAAAACCAACACAGAAACAGAAAACATAGAATGCCCACCCAACCTCACGTCCTGACCAACTAACACACATAACAACTAACATAAATAGGTCAGGAACGTGACACCCACCTATTTTAATTTACCCCTACATCACTGACTGTCAAAAGATAAAGTACCAAATTCGCTACAAAGGCTAGGAAACCCACGCCTGATCTGTTCAAGCAGAAACATTTTAAAAATGTAAAAATCGAACAATTGCTTTTTGTGTGGTTGTTAACCACAAATCAAATGTGAGAAACAAAAACATTAATTGTTAAAACTGCACTGTAATATTAGGCCTATAGCATAACTTTAATGTGTTTACTTCCAATCAATGCCATCCTCTCTGGGAGGTGTGTAACTGTAAATCCAAAACTAAAATGTGGAATTCATCAACTTTCTCACCTCTTTGAATGTAGTTGACTGCTTGATTTCTGCGTTCTAATCCCACCTTATCCCACTGTTTGGTCGTGTCCAGGTAATAAGTGGCGATGAGAGGTAAAGTCATGCCTATCATGTTTTGCTCCCCACAGCCACCTGGTTGTCGAAGGAGGTCGCCCAGGGGTGAACCACTGATAGCTGCCTCTATCGTGCTGGCCAACTGCTCACCTGAAAAGATGCAGAGAGTAAAACATATATAAATGCAGACGTTAAAACATTATAAATGCATACAATTAAACATAATAATAACTGGAATATGACTTAGTCAATGGTCAGTGACAACATGACAAAGACAGTTTCTTTTTGTTTCTTTTTTTACCTTTATTTAACTTAACCTATAAAGAATACCATGGATCTAATAGACCTACACTACAACAGCATTATTACTGATCTGGACTTATCCCTACACGACAACAGCATCATTACTGATCTGGACTTATCCCTACACTACAACAGCATCATTACAGATCTCAATTTATCCCTACACTACAACAGTATTATTACTGATCTCAACATATCCCTACACTACAACAGCATTATTTCTGATCTCAACTTATCCCTACACTACAAGAGTATTATTACTGATCTCAACTTATCCCTACACTACAACAGCATTATTACAGATCTCAACTTATCCCTACACTACAACATCATTATTACTGATCTCAACTTATCCCTACACTACAACAGCATTATTACTGATCTCGACTTATCCCTACACTACACTCTCTTGAAAAAAGGCGCTATCTAGAACCTAAAAGGGTTCTTCGGCTGTCACCATAAAATAACCCTTTTTGGTTCGAGGTTAGAACCCTTTTGGTTCCAGGTTAGAACCCTTTCCCCAGAGGCTTTTTCGAAGAGTGTAAGCTTCCGAAGCTCCACACAATGTTTTATTCTATAGACCTACTGATGATCTTAATAGCCGTGGCAGATACATTTGCTACTCAGTGGTCCTCTAGCTTTGTGAACCAATACGAAGCTAGTGAGCCGAGGGCAACCATCTTATTCAACTAATGTTGTTAACACGTATTCGTAGTACATTTCTAAATGGTCCATGTGTGTCAGATCATTCCGTCTCACCTGTCACACTTATGTGTGTTCTGGCAGGTGTATTTGGAACCTGGTTAACCAGTGCACCACTCCGAACGCGCACAGTATCCGTCCCCCCTTTTAACCCGGAGAAAGACAGAGACAGAGAGAGACAGCGACAAAGACAGAGCGAGCAAATAATGTAAACAGTTGTTACGAGTTTTTCCATTCAATCTCACCTACAGGTAGAGCCATACAATTTGACTTGCATATTAAGAGAGGAAAATGTATATTATCAACCATCATGATACTCATCAGTGCAACGAATGGTAATACTGTCACTGGAACTATAGATGATCTACATCTGTGTATGCTACCATACACTCACCGTGTTTGGCGGGATCCAGTTCCTTCTTCACCTGAAGCCTTGTCAGCACCCCTTCGGGCTGTCATTGTTAGAATGAAAACACGGTAATTTGCTCATTTACTTATTAATCAACTCAGCATATATGTTTTTTGCTTGAATTACAACAATTCACCTGGTGGCCTAGGTTTTCCAAATAGGGTCGATAAAGTATTTACTTTAACAGCACATAGGCCTACTTCTTATGGGAATGGTCTGGAATCATAGTAAAATAGCTGGGCTTTCCAGTTACCAAAGATTCAAGATTCAACATCCGCCGCAAGGTTCAAGAACCGCCACCTTACTTTCGTATCAAAAATTAGGACAATGGTCTCATGGACCATCGGATCTTAGTACAAGGAGTCCCATTAGGTATGTTTTTAAAGGAGAGCTCACTGTATTTGCTGACAGGTTGAGGCACCAGTACAACACCAGACGAGCCAAAAGTCAACCTCTTCCAAAAGCACCTCACACCAGCTGAAATCTTCCTTCTTAATCAAGATTCATATTTTGTTCCAAAACACCTATTAGTGACTTTTCTATTGACCAGAAAATGTTCAGCTCTACCAGATTGTGTTTTTACCCTCCACAAGTGACACCCACTCCACCTGTCTTGAAGAGATTAAATTCAAACCCATGAATACCTTGTGGAAGACGAGGTAAAGTCTGGTGGGAGCAGAATAAACAAAACAATAAACAAAAATCTGTCCCTGAACAAACTACAGGCAGATTCTACACTCAATATTTTCATCAAGTGGACCAGGGCGGGCGACAGTGATTATGGATACTGGCAATTATATTATTGAATACAAAAGACAATTGTCAGACTTCAATTTATACAGTCCTCCGACCCCACCCCAACCTACAACAAACTGAACAAGGAGACATCGGGGTGTGCCTCCTGAGTGGCGGAGAGGTCAAAGCCACTGCATTGCAGTGCTGAGGCGCCTCTACAGTCTGGGTTCGATCCCAGGCTGTGTCACAGCCGGCTGGGAACTCCAAAGGGCAGCACACAATTGGCCCAGTGCCGTCCAGGTTAGGGGAGGGTTTGGCCGGAGGGCTTTCCTTGGCTCATCGCGCTCTAGCATCTCCTTGTGGCGGGTCAGGCGCCTGCAAGCTGACCTCAGTTATGAGTTGAATGGTGCGGCTGGCTTCCGGGTTAAGCGAGCAGTGTGTTAAGAAGCAGCACGGCTTGGCAATTCATGTTTCGGAGGACGCATGACTCGACCTTTGCCTCTCCCCAGCCCGTTGGGGAGTTTCAGTGATGAGACAAGATTGTAACTACCAATTGGATATCACAAAAAAGGGGTAAAAGAGACATTGGTGGAAGCAGTAAATCACATCCCCCTCTTCTACACGTAACTGAAGATCCACAAGGGCCTGGACAGGCAGACCCATTGTGTCAGATATTGGGAGCTTTCTACTCTGCCATCTTATCATAAAGACAAGTGATTTCAGTGACAAGTGAAAGTCCTTTTTTCTAGCAACACTAATTATTTAGTGTTCTTCTTACAGTGTAGTTGGTTACATGGATGGCACCAAATAAAGCCAATCTGCACCTCGGAGAGTTTGGGAAAGGTCAGAAGCAATGGTTTGCCTTACCACCACACGTAGCTCCTTCTTAACACCGTCCCGACCACCCCAATCTCGGACGGAGGCCTTCACCTCGATGGTATGGAGGCCCAGGTTCATGGGGATGATGACAAAGGGGACACTTCGTGTGGACTTGGGGTCCACCATAACAGTAACAATATACCTCCCCTTCTTGCTGGCAGAGCTGCACACGTCTGATGTCTCCCTCAGTTCTACACGGACCTGCCATTAAGGTGGAGAGGGGTAGTCACATCACCGTGCATCTAATCAGATAAATACCACACTGAATGGTATAATAATAATAATAATAATAATAATAATAATAATAAGGCACAGAAGAGGTCATACTGATTTTAGAATGAAATATTTGGGTTTACTCTGTATACTACCTGCATCTGCAGGTTCAACTCAACACGGTTGCGTGCCTGCCTTTAACTGACAATAAGCTTACGGTTATAGAGTTCTCCCTGTAGTTGTGAAGAATGGCTTTGATTTCCAGCTGCTCATTGCGTACGGCAGAGTAGGGCAGCTTCAGATCAAGGAAGAAGTTCTTCCAGACAATTATTTTGAGCGGTTCAGACACACAGATTCCTATTGAGCAAGAGAGTTGCCATAAGATAGAAGATGTAGAAAGAGTAGCCACCAATATAGCAAGAAGGGTACAAATAAGTGAGAGTACCATGTGTTTTGGACAGGCCAATGGCAGTGATCTGCCAGCTGGTGATGGAATCCGGTAAGGTCATTTTTATGTTATGCATAGGACTAAATGGTAAAAAGAAAATATGTAGGATTTTCATTACATGGGAAAAGGAATATGCATTATAATGCATTTTACTGTAGTGCATTGAACAATCTCAATAAATACTGCTCTTACCACTGCTTATTGTCAGGACACTGCGGCAGACTCTCCTCCTTCCATAGCCAACTCTCAGGGAAGAAGGAACGGGAAATGATGTTGTTAAAACTTTCAAAATCCTCTTCTTCACCTTACCAAGAGTGACAGAAATTCAGACAGTTCCCATCACTGTTAATGTATTTCCCTTTTACACAGAAGGGAATACCAGAATATTTTATACATTCACACTCTGGTTTTGTTTATCACACTGGATTTACATAGTGTGCAATTTTAGAATTGACAATTCCAGTCCACTACAGTTGTTTCACTTACTGCGGGCTAATATGAGCTGGTCAGTCTTGGCCTCTTCACGTTTGGTGGCCATTTCTCTACAACACTTCAGGAAGGCTTCCACACACTCTGTTCCATCGCTGATGTATTGGGCACGCCGCTCGCACGTGTAATCTAGAATGTTCTTCCTCATACCGTCCATGCAGCACTGTCTCTCCAGGCCTGTGTACTGGCTCGCTAGGACAGAGAGAAGTGCATTATCAGTGAGATTCTGCATTATCGCAGAGTGATCTGCAAAACCTTTAGGGAAATCAAGTGCTGAGAGTTAAAGGAATTTTAAAAGGAATATAATTCAATGAAAGACAAAAAACCCTGAACATCATTTGAAGTTTGTTTAGTGGCCAATCTGGACAGCTGTCTTCCTATTTCGTAATTGGTTCTCATTCCCAGAGGTTGAAAACATAAACAATAAAACACTATTTGACATCCTTGCAACAGATGTCTGTTTGGTAAGAAAGAAGTACTAAGTTCTACTAATAAATAAATACATATGTACATGGTTAAAACAAAAACATCCAGTTTTAAGATCAGGCATCACAAGCAGAGAAACTCTTGTCCTACCCAGTGTGGTTACGACATCATTTATAGTCACTGCTCGTCGTCTCCTTGAGTTGACAGGGCAGCTGGAGACTAAAGCACACAAAGAAGAAGACGGATTTCAATGCACAAAACCTGCCTGGGAGATTTGACAAGGCAATATTAAGGACAAATGTTTTAGGCCTACATCAACCAAATTCCACAGTGAGAATGAAGATACTATGGTGAAGTAAAATATGATACACCAGCTGATAACTGGCTAAAATGTGATATTGCCAATAGTGTATTTTATAACTTAAGTATTAATATTATATATTATATAATTATATAGCGCTTTGCAAAGAACCAAAGTCACTTTACAATTGTAGAAAAAAAACAGTAGTCAAAACAAAGCCAGGCTAAACAAAAACATGAGAGTGAAAGGAGGCCACAATGAGGAGAAAGAGTGTGATGTATCAATGTACGAATGAGTGAGCAGGTGTTCTGTGTGTCCGAAAACAAACGCTTAGTAGTCATTGGCATCTTTTTGCTACGTTGTAAGACTTTTACAAAGTGTCTAGAAATGATATCTGCGTGGCCAACCAAGGTATCAACCCTTATGAGGTCAGAAGTAGAAGTAAGCTGACTGCCAATGGTTTTGGGAGACACACAACATCCAATATTCGGCCAACACATATTTTGCACACATTCAGATCAGGTTAAAGAGATTGCAAGATTGTCAATTTTCAGATTAACTCAAGGATACCATTTGTATGTCTCTGTGTGCAGTTCGAAGTAAATTGCTAGCATTGATCAATGAAATTACAACCTATATTCACCCACTCAAAAAACAGCCGACAGTTATTGAATTTCTAATGTGTTATCACTATGCTTTCAACCATCTAAAAGCATAACCATATTCCAATGGAAAAACAGATTTTTGGTTTAGTTGTCACCCAAATGTCTATCACCACGCTTTCAACCATTTACAAGCACAGCAAAGTTCAAATGGGAATACAAAGTCAGATATTTTGTTTATTTATACAAAGGATTAATGCGTCATCACTGTGCTTCATCTAATAGCAGAACCAAATCACTTGTATTGTAGTTGAGATTACACTAAAAGAACATGGTCCAAGTGATTAATGCCGTTTGAGATTCTGCACAGATTATTACAGCAATGTGAAGACCTCCAAAGACCTATTTAACCTTTATTTAACTTGGCAAGTCAGTTAAGAACAAATTCTTATTTACAATGACGGCCTAGGAACAGTGGGCTAACTGCTTTGTTCAGGGGCAGAACGATCGATTTTTACCTTGTTAGCTCGGGGATTCAATCTAGCAACCTTTCGGTTACTAGCCCAACGCTCTAACCACCAGGCTACCTGCCGACCTATACATGCTATCGTGTATTTGGGGAGGTTCTCTCATTCTTCTCTACAGATCCTCTCAAGCTCTGCCAGGTTGGATGGGGAACGTCGAGCACAGCTATTTTCAGGTCTCTCCAGAGATGTTCGATCCGGTTCAAGTCCGAGCTCTGGCTGGGCCACTCAAGGACATTCAAAGACTTGTCCCGAAGCCACTCCTGTGTTGTCTTGGCTGTGAACTTAGGGTCGTTGTCCTGTTGGAAGGTGAATCTTCACCCCAGTCTGAGGTCCTGGGCACTCTGGAGCAGGTTTTAATCAAGGATCTCTCTGTACTTTACTCAGTTCATCTTTCCCTTGAGCCTGACTAGTCTCCCAGCCCCTCCTGCTGAAAACATCCCCACAGCATGATGCTGCCACCACCATGCTTCTCCGTAGTGCCAGGTTTCCTCCAGACGTGACGCTTGGAATTCAGGCCAAAGAGTTCAATCTTGGTTTCATCAGACCAGAGAATCTTGTTTCTCATAGTCTGAGAGTCCTTTAGGTGCCTTTTAGCAAACTCTAAGCAAGCTGTCAAGTGCCTTTTACTGAGGAGTGGCTTCTGTCTGGCCACTCTACCATAAAGGCCTGATTGGTGGAGTGCTGCAGAGTTGGTTGTCCTTCTGGAAGGTTCTCCCATCTCCATAGAGGAACTCTAGAGCTCTGTCAGAGTGACCATAGGGTTCTTGGTCACCTCCCTGACCAGCTTTAGGAAGAGTCTTTGTGGTTCCAAACTTCTTCCAAGGACGATGGAGGCCACTTTATTCTTGGGTACTTTCAATGCTGAAGAAATGTTTTGGCACCCTTCCCCAGATCTGTTCCTCGACACAATCCTGTCTCAGAGCTCCTTCGATCTCATGGCTTGGTTTTTGCTCTGACATGCACTGTCAAATGTGGGACAGTATATACAGTTGAAGTCAAAAGTTTACATACGCTTAAAACTAGTTTTTCAACCACTCCACAAATGTCTTGTTAACAAACTACAGTTTTGGCAGGTCGGTTAGGACATCTACTTTGTGCATGACACAAGTACATTTTCCAACAATTGTTTACAGACAGATTATTTCACTTATAATTCACTGTATCACAATTCCAGTGGGTCGGAAGTTTACATACACTAAGTTGACTGTGCCTTCAAACAGCTTGGAAAATTCCAGAAAATTATGTAATGGCTTTAGAAGCTTCTGATAGGCTAATTGACATAATTTGAGTCAATTGGAAGTGTACCTGTGGATGTCTTTCAAGGCCTACCTTCAAACTCAGTGCCTCTTTGCTTGACATCATGGGAAAATCAAAAGAAATCAGTCAAGACCTCAGAAGGAGGTGAACCACACGTCTGGTTCATCCTTGGGAGCAATTTCCAAACGCCTGAAGGTACCACGTTCATCTGTACAAACAATAGTACGCAAGTGTAAACACCATGGGACCACGCAGCCGTCATACCGCTCAGGAAGAAGACGCGTTCTGTCTCCTAGAGATGAACGTACTTTGGTGCGAAAAGTGCAAATCAATCCCAGAACAACAGCAAAGGACCGTGTGAAGATGCTGGAGGAAACAGGTACAACGTTTCTATATCCACAGTAAAGTCCTATATCGACATAACCTGAAAGGCCGCTCAGCAAGGAAGAAGCCACTGCTCCAAAACCGCCATAAAAATACCAGACTACGGTTTGCAACTGCACATGGGGACAAATATCATACTTTTTGATGAAATGTCCTCCGGCTTCCATCCCCAGTCTAACGGCCAGTCGGAGCGAGCCAACCAGGACCTCGAGACCACCTTGCACTGCCTGGTCTCCGCCAAACTCACCACCTGGAGCCAGCAGCTGGTGTGGGTGGAATACGCCCACAACACCCTTCCCTGCTCTGCCACGGGCCTATCACAGTTTTATTGTTCCCTGCGGTATCAGCCCCTGCTCTTCCCTGAGCAGGAAGAGGAGGTCGACATACCTTCTGCCCAGATGTTTTTCCGCTGCTGTCATTGTCCCTGGAGGAGAGCTCGGTCGGCCTTCCTCAAGACCACCTCCAGGTATCGATGACAAGCGGATCGCCATCGGATCCCGGCTCCCCGGTATCGTCTCGTGTAGAAGGTATGGCTATCCACCCAGGATCTGCCCCTCCGGGTGGAATTCCGCAAACTCTCCCCCCGGAATATCGTCCCGTTCCCCATCTCCAAGATCATTAGCCCCTCTGCTGTTCATCTTCTGTTGCCCCGTAACCTTCATATATACATTCCACCTTTATGTGTCCAGAGACAAACCCATGTCTTACAGCCCTTTGTCTCCCAGTCTTATCGATGGCCAACCGGCTTACATGGTGAGGCGTCTCCTGAAGGTTCGACCTCGGGGCAGGGGATTCCAGTGCCTGGTTGACTAGGAGGGTTATTGTCTCCATCCCCCTCCAGGTGTTGCCCATCTTCCCCAATATATCCCCGGTGTATTTATACCTGTGTTCTCTGTTTGTCTGTTGCCAGTTCGTCTTGTTTGTTCAAGTCAACCAGCGTTTTGTGTCTCAGCTCCTGCTTTTTCCAGTCTCGCTTTTCTCGCCCTCCTAGTTTTGACCCTTGCCTGTCCTGATTCCGAGCCCTGACCACTCTGCCTGACCCAGAGCCTGCCTGCCGACCTGTACATTTGACCCCCTCTGGATTACCGACCTCTGCCTTATCCTGAGCCTGCCTGCCGCCCGGTACCGTTAACTCACCTCTGGTTTACTGCCCCCTGCCTGCCTTGACCTGTCTATTGCCTGCCCCTGTTGTAATATTAAACTATTGTTTATTTGACGTGGTCTGCATCTGGGTCTTACCTTCATACCTGATATGGATAGCAACAGTGAATCTCTTTAGTTTTTAAGTGGAGATTTTTCTAGCTAAGCAGTGCTTGGTTAAAAGCCTAGATGGGAGACCAAAAGGCAGCTGTTGATAGATCAAGTCTCCAGTTGGAGGTCCTGCCCAGCCTATAGTTTTTTTCTGATACTGGATATAACGTTGAAGATCTGACATTGTTTAAAGGTACAAAGGTTTGTCTATGATTAAATTTGGTTACCATGATGACATAATCCTGTGGTTGAAATTTCACCCTCAAAACAACAGTTCCCTTCCCTTTTTCCAAAAGTTGATGACTTTTTTCAAATCCAATTTATTTTCCACATAGTTTCAATGTCACAATATGTTGACAAATTATGTTGAAACAACGTTGATTCAACCAGTTTGTGCCCAGTGGGTAGTGACACATTGCCTCTATCAAACCAATAAAGCATTTTGAACGGGTGCAGTTCCAAAGAGACATAGAGTAAAAAAAAAAAAATACCTCTGACTCGCAGCAAGCTAGCGTGCATAAGATACAAAACAAATGCCGCATAGGCTACTAAAACAGAGACACGGACAAAACAAGAAAAAATACGAAAAATTGCCTATACTAAGGTAATCAAATCCGAGCGCTGAATGCCATTGACTCCGACCGTTCCCATTCAAACTAAAAATCCAAATGTGAAGTTCGCCTGACTTCCGATAGTCAAGTGAACGAGACAGGACTTTGGAAGGCTGGCCACGCAAGACTAGGCAGGCCTGAATGTGTATTTCAGCTTTTATATAGAGGCCTTATACTTGGGCTTCACATACCTGTCCTCTGAGGGGTGTCCCCTGCACTGTTGGATGCAAACACCAGCCCAGCGTCGTAGAAAACGCCCATACTGTCCATTCCACTCCCTGCAGTGCAGCCTGTGTCATGTTTCTCTATTATGTCCCAGATCTAAGGATGGATTCATGCACATACCAATGCCATGTACGCACACACACACACACACACACACACACACATTTACCTATTCTTGTGGGGACAAAACAATTGATTTGCATTCAAAATCCTAATTTCCCGAACCCAACCGTACACTTAAACCTAAACCTCTAACCCTAATTCTAACCCTTACCCCTAATCCTAAAATAGCCATTTCCCTTTTGGGGACCGGCGAAATGTCCACACTTGTCCAAACGTTCCTATTTTACTATCGTTGCGAGGACTTCTGGTCTGCTTATGGTCCGCACAAGGATAGTAAAACCAAAAACACACATACACACAAATCAGCTAAGTCTGAAAACATTCCCAAGTGTTGGTGGGCAAGTATGGCGCAATCTTCTGTTTGGTCCAAATGTATTTCAGTTTAAGAGGACATAGTACAAATGGAAATGTTGCATCTATCAAAAACCCATTTAGCAATTTGTTTTTATTTGAAGATTCTCCTAGTTGAATTCCCTCGTAAATTCATTTGAGCAGAATTTTGTGCAGTCGGAAAGTATTCTGACCCATTCCCTTTTCCCACATTTTATTACGTTACATTTTGTTACGTTTTAATCCTAAATAGGATTATTTTTCTAAATCCTCATCAGTCTACTCACAACATGATGGAAAAGTGAATTATATTTTTTTTGCAAATGTATAAAAATAAAATAACTTATTTACATACAGTTGAAGTCGGAAGTTTACATACACCTTAGCCAAATACATTTAAACTCAGTTTTTCACAATTCCTGACATTTAATCCTAGTAAAAATTAGGATCACCACTTTATTTTAAGAATGTGAAATGTCAGAATAAAAGTAGAGAGAATGATTTCTTTCAGCTTTTATTTCTTTCATCACATTCCCAGTGGTTCAGAAGATTACATACACTCAATTCGTATTTGGTAGCATTGCCTTGAAATTGTTTAACTTGGGTCAAATGTTTCAGGTAGACTTCCACAAGCTTCCCACAATAAGTTTGGTGAATTTTGGCACATTCCTCCTTACAGAGCGGCTGTAACTGAGTCAGGTTTGTAGGCCTCCTTGCTCGCACACACTTTTTCAGTTCTGCCCACAAATTTCCATGGGATTGAGGTCAGGGCTTTGTGATGGCCACTCCAATACCTTGACTTTGTTGTCCTTAAGCCATTTTGCCACAACTTTGGAAGTATGCTTGGGGTCATTGTCCATTTGGAAGACCCATTTGCGACCAAGCTTTAACTTCCTGACTGATGTCTTGAGATGTTGCTTCAATATAGCCACAATTTTCCTGCCTCATGGTGAGATCTATTTTGTGAAGTGCACCAGTCCCTCCCGCAGCAAAGCACCCCCACAACATGATGCTGCCACCTCCGTGCTTCACGGTTGGGATGGTATTCTTTGGCTTGCAAGCCTCCCCCTTATTCCTCCAAACATAACGATGGTCATTACGGCCAAACAGTTCTATTTCTGTTTCATCAGACCAGAGGACGTTTCCCCAAAACCATAGTCTGGCTTTTTTATGGCAGTTTTGGAGCAGTGGCTTCTTCCTTGCTGAGCGTTCTTTCAGGTTGTCGATATAGGACTCGTTTTACTGTGGATATAGATACTTTTGTACCTGTTTCCTCCAGCATCTTCACAAGGTCCTTTGCTGTTGTTCTTGGATTGATTTGCACTGAGTTTGAAGGCAGGCCTTGAAATACATCCACAGGTACACCACAGGTACACCATCAAATGATGTCAATTAGACTATCAGAAGCTTCTAAAGCCATGACATCATTTTCTGGAATTTTCCAAGCTGTTTGAAGGCACAGTCAACTTAGTGTATGTAAACTTCTGACACAATGGAATTGTGATACAGTGAATTATACTGTAAGTGAAGTAATCTATCTGTAAACAAATGTTGGAAAAATGACTTGTGTCATGCACAAAGTAGATGTCCTAACCGACTTGCCAAAACTATAGTTTGTTAACAAGACATTTGTGGAGTGGTTGAAAAACGAGTTTCAATGACTCCAACCTAAGTCTATGTAAACTTCTGTAACTATTCAGACCCTTTGCTATGAGACTCGAAATTGAGCTCAGGTGCATCCTGTTACCATTGCTCATCCTTGAGATGTTGAGATGTCCACCTGTGGTAAATGTAATTGATTGAACATGATTTGGAAAGACACACACCTATCTACATTTACATTTAAGTCATTTAGCAGACGCTCTTATCCAGAGCGACTTACAAATTGGAAAGTTCATACATATTCATCCTGGTCCCCCCGTGGGGAATGAACCCACAACCCTGGCGTTGCAAGCACCATGCTCTACCAACTGAGCCACACGGGACCTACATAATATTCCATAGTTGACAGTGCATGTCAGAGCAAATACCAAGCCATGAGTTTGAAGGAATTGTCCGTAGAGCTTCGAGACAGGATTGTGTCGAGGCCAGATCTGGGGAAGGGTACCAAAAATGTCTGCAGCATTGAAGTTCCCCAAGAACACAGTGGCTTCCATCATTCTTAAATGGAAGAAGTTTAGAACCACCAAGACTCTTCTGAGCAATCGGGGGAGAGCAATCGGGGGAGAAGGGCCTTTGTCCGGGAGATGACCAAGAACCCAATGGTCATTGACAGTGCTCCAGAATTTCTCTGTGGAGATGGGAGAACCTTCCAGAAGGACAACCATCTCTGCAGCATTCCACCAAGCAGACCTTTATGGTAGAGTGGACAGACGGAAGCCACTCCTCAGTAAAAGGCACATGACAGCCCACTTGGAGTTTACTAAAAGTCACCTAAAGGACTCTCATACCATGAGAAACAAGAGTCTCTGGTCTGATGAAACCAATATTGAACCCTTTGGCCTGAATGCCAAGCATCACGTCTGGAGGAAAGCTGGCACCATCCCTACGGTGAAGCATGGTGGTGGCAGCATCATGCTGTGGGGATGTTTTTCAGCAGCAGGGACTGGGAGACTAGTCAGGATCAAGGGAAAGATTAACGGAGCAAACTACAAAGAGACCCTTGATGAAAACCTGCTCCAGTGCGCTCAGGACCTCAGACTGGGGCGAAGGTTCACCTTCCAGCAGGACAATGACTCTAAGCACACAGGCAAGACAACGCAGGAGTGGCTTCGGGACAAGTCTCTGAATGTCCTTGAGTGGCCCAGCCAGAGGCCGGACTTGAAACCGATCTAAAATCTCTGGAGAGACCTGAAAATAGCTGTGCAGCGACTCTCCCCATCCAACCTTACAGAGCTTTAGAGGATCTGCAGAGAGGAATGGGATTAACTCCCCAAATACAGGTGTGCCAAGCTTATAGTGTCATACCCAACAAGACTCAAGCCTGTAATCGCTGCCAAAGGTGCTTCAACAAAGTACTGAGTAAAGGGTCTGAATACTTATGTAAATGTGATATTTAATATTTTTATATATAAATATGCCAAAAATTCTAAAAATGTGTTTTTGCATTGTGGGGTATTGTGTTTAGATTGATGAGGGGAAAAAACTATTTAACCCATTTTAGAATAAGGCTGTAACATAGCAAAATGTGGAAAAAGTCAAGGGGTCTTGAATACATTCCGAATGCACTGTACCCACATTTAAAACCACGTCACTTTTTTTATAGCCACATGAAATACGTTCCGTGGGGTCTGAAATGATTGACACCATTGATAAAGATTAGCAACAATGACTGTATAAAATAATAAATCAACTATTGTACGCTCCAAAATTGGGAAATTATATTATTTTATTCTAATAAATGTTTCTGAGAAAGAGATATTGTTTAACAAGTAATTTATTTATTCTAAAAAAGGGTAGGTGTCAAAATTACTGACACCCCTAAAGATTCTTATAAATAAAGTTGTCATCATTTTTTGCATTTGGTCACATATTGCTAGTACACAATGACTACATCAAGCTTGCATTTGCAGTTCCAATAACAGGGGAGGTTAGCATGTCTTGGGGGGTATCATCTTGGACCATCTCATCATCATTATTCACGATTCATTCAGGACTGTCCATAATCATGGTGGCATCCACATTAATGTAGACGTGTTTAAAAACAAATTTTATTCTAAAAGGACACAATACACTATTTACCATTCATTTCTATTGGGCACAAAATATTCTGAAACACAACCAAAACGAACTGCAAATGCATCCAACAAGTGTGTAGAGTCACAAGCTTGATGTAGTCATTGCGTGCTAGGAATATGGGACCAAATACTAAACTTTTAATGACTTTATTTATAAGAATCTTTAGGGGTGTCAATATCTTTTAACCCTACCTTATTTTTAGTAGTTGTTAAACAAAATCTCTTTCTCTGAGCAATTGTATTAGTATAAAATAATATAATTTCCCAATTTTTTGGGACATGCAATAGAACTCAGTATTTCTTTTATACAGTCGTTATTGCGCATCTTTTTCAAGCATGTCAATCATTTCCGGACCCCACTGTAGGTATGGACTAACATCAATAAATAAACAACTATGGACAATTTAGATGAGAAGACTCAGAGTCTTATTAATTAGGTGGCAGAAGTAGGGTAAGTTCAGTCTGCAGTTCTTCACCTTCGTCTGAGTAAGTCGGTTTTTGTCATTCAAGATGTAGACCCCATTATCCACGGCCACAAGTCCCACCCTGGCCTCTGAATCACCAATGACAGACAGGGTGACTTCTTCCCCAGGTGCATGACCGCCACTGGGACTGACAGCATCCACTTTTAGCTGTGGGAC